>NW_028277174.1:24800000-24957500 GCF_051122295.1 Plectrocnemia conspersa
TATCGCACACACAATTATGCGACCTCTATTCTTGGATCGGCGAACAAACAAATGGAAAGAGGAAAAATGGATACACAAAGGTCATCGAGTATATGGTGTTTGCGAACTTTCCCGGCATAAAACACTATTAAAAACCACCCGTTCACCTACCCGTTACGGCACCTGTTATATTGTTGAAACAATGTGTAACAGGTAAAACCAATCTCTTATTAGATTTAACAACGTATAGACATCTATTGAAAACTCTACGAATTAAAAATGAATGTATATTATATTATATATTTTTAAATAAAAGTAAAATAACGAGATCTAGCGGTGAAGTTATTAAATAAAATTAAGTTATTACCAAGTAGAACTATTTAATAATTAATAATCATAATGTAGGAAATGTAATATGTGTATTTTACACACATAGCTTTTTCCGTTCAATTATAATATCCGGCGAGTAAAAAGCTATTTTTCTTTCCACACCTAAAGTTAGTAATAAAAAAGCTCATAAATAATAAAATCGATCATCGACATGCTTTTATCCGGCCAATAACAGTCTGGCCTTCGACTGAAGTGATTTTATAATGGACTTGTAAAAACGTCGATGTATTTTTATACTTGAGTGTTCGAGCATATATTAGATTTTTTTAAACCTCCATTTTCTACATCAATACTTTCAGAGAGAAAAAAAACTGAATAAAATACTATTAAAAAAGTATTATGTTAAAATATTCTATCTGAATAAAAAAAATATATTTAACAATAATAATTTTAAGTATATTTTTACACCCTTATATTGATTTTTTTTATAAACAATATCTTTTTTACAGTTTATCATTCAAGTTTGGAATCTATAAATTAAGCTCAATCATAATCATAAATTATTTATTATAGATTTTTATTTCGGCAAGAAATGAAAATATACTATTTTTGGAAAAATTTTATAATCTCTCTCAAAATTTTTATCAATATCTGAATTTAATTATAAAAAATAAAATTTAAAATAATTTTTTAAATTATTTTTAATTTTATTTTTTTATATTTGAATATTTTTTTACTATTCACTATATTCATAAATAATATCTAATTAAAAATGTATATTATTAAGAAATTTATTCACATTAGATATAATTATAAATAAACTTTTAGCATCAAAATTTCAGTGCCAAAACGTAACTATTAATTTAAAATTAAATTGTAATATTTTTTTATTTTAAAAGCTAAGAATATTTCAATAAAACGAAAATATTTTTTATTAAAAGAATTATACATAGAAAATGCTTATATCTAAATAAAATTAAATATTATTTGGAAATTAATTAACATTATATATTCATTTTATGCAAAATGATTTCTGTGCTAAAACGATTATTAATTGAAATTGCGATTGGTAGAAGTTGTGATTTAGGCCAAGAATATTTTAGGAAAATTATTCATATATTCATTATTTAAAGATCAATTCTTAGATTATTTCTCTTAATAAAACAAAATTTCAGATTTCACGGATTTTTTATAAAATTAAAGAATTTATATGATACTGAGGAAATTCCAAAATAATTGTATATTATATTATATTATTTATTAGAAATTATTATTACTACAAAAACATAAAAAATTCAATGTTTTTATTAACATCTGATTAAACCGATCTTATATTTTTACATTAATCAAGATAAAGTTAAATTTAATTACAAAAAGGATAAAATTTAAAATATTTTTTTTTAATTTTTAATACTTGAATATTTGAGCAAATTTCTAATGTTTTAAGCATTCGTTTTAAAAATCTGTAAAATGATAAATCATTTAGTATATATAATTCAGTGCCTCAAAAACCAAAACAATTATTTTAAATCAATAGAAATATTTAAAGAAAACTAAAATATTTATTTTTCGTATAGATTTTTAAATAATTCACTTAATTATAAATATGGTATGAATAATTTTTTTATTAATAATTATATTGTGTTAATTAATATCTAAATTTTAAAGCTTTATATTTTTTATAGCAATATTTTTAGTGTATATATTAATATATAATATATCTATATGTATGTACGTTATATATTATAATTAAAGATTTATTAACAGGAAATATATAATGAAATTTGATAACACGCAATAAAAATGATATGTAAATTTAATTAGTTAGCAAAATTAAATTTACATATAAAAATTATAGATACTTTTATTATAGAAATCATAGAATATTATGAACAAAAACTAAACAGTTCTTATTTATTTATAATATATTTTTATTGTATTTAAAATATCAAATCGTAATGTTTTATCAAACGAAACATTTATTAATTATAATATTATAAATTAAATACTTTTTATTACATATTTGATTAATTAACATAATTAATTATTATATAGAGATATCAAGATAAGAAGAAGCCGCATCGGGTAGGAATCGGTAGATTGCAAAAATTTATGGGGGCTTTCCATAGAGTTATGCCATAATATTTTTCAAAGAGCTTTTTTATCTTTATCTTATTCAAAATATAAAAAATACAAAGTAGCAACAGCTGTTATTGACAATTTTTTCTACGATGCAGGTATAAATATGTAAGCCCAAAATTCTTTCGTAACTCAATTCAGTTCTTTGTTCATCAATAATATAAAGATATCTACAATACTATACCGCATTATTATAATTACATTTTTTTTATGTATTAATATTTCTAGAGAATTCTCGAGAAAATCGAGAAGTGAAAATGAAAAATTCTTATTTATTAAGAAATGAAAAATACCGAGATACCATAATGTCTAGATTGTGCTATTATAAATATAATATAATAATATACAAAATAAATGTCATAAAATCTAAAATGAAAGAGTAATTGAAATATTGTAGGTATTTTACAAATAATAGTTTAATGCTCTCACATTAAATATGTTTTTATATTAAACTAATTAATCATTGAATGAAAATAAATAATAATAAGTAAAATAAAAAAAAATAGTTAATCATTATTTTTATACTGCATATAAATTTATTTTGTATATGTACTATAAAAAATCATAAACACTGACGACGTACATTTAATTCACGGTGCAAAAAATGCGAATTTTCAAGGAGCGCTCAGCGAGCAGGGTCCTGAAAAGGAAACACGCACTCGAAAATGTTCAACGAGCGCATGGATGGGAAGGAATTAGGCACTCTGCGAGAAGAAAATTTTCAGAATTTCGACTCGGAAAATTATACTCGCTTTATAATTATATACGAATACAAAAGAACATTACCTTCTTTTCTTATTCCTAGCCGCTCCTTCAGAGCTCGCGTGAATATATCATCTATTTGAGTCTGAAAAAAAAATGAAAAATGAAATTAGTATTAAATAAATAAATAATTCACGAGTGACCTTAACGCTATAGGGTGTTCGCTTTATATTTACCACATCGCCCACCTGTTGGCAGACTACCCCCCACAAGTTGAACGTTAAAAGTCAAAGATTCAACATCCATCAATTCGCCGAGGTCGAACAATAGTTAATTGACCTAAAAAGCCTTAGCGTGTCTGAGATTCTTTGCATATTATCAGCGTGATGGCTAGTTATGTAAAAATGGGCCTAAGATCCATTAGGAAATGTGTTACTTTCAGTAATAACACCATGTGAAAAATTAGAACACGCCTAGATTCAGTAAATCGCTTTTGCATACTGTTGTATGATAATATGAAAATCCTATTTAATATAAAATAGTCATTTAAAAACGGATATATCTCGTGAACTAATGCAACAAATAGTAAAGTATTGATAAAAAACTGATTTTAAACCTGAGAATATGACACATGAACAAAATTAAAATTAAAATAAACTTTTTTGTAGTAACGGGGCTTTAATATATTGACAAAAGGTTAATATTCTTGCTTCTGTGTCTATTTTATATTAGTGGGGTGATTTTGAAAATATGCAAATGTATTTAAAATAATCTCTTTTTAATAATAGCACTAAGTAAAAACGTATAACACACCTTGATGTTTTACATTGCTTTTCCATACTATTTTATAATGATAGGAAAAATATATTTTATATACATACATATGTAGTATATTTTAACTAATCCCTAAATTAATATATTTTTTTTTAATTTATGTTTAAAGTCAGTCGTACTTTAGCCGTTACCACGTGAGTACGGATTATGTTATATATGTGTTAATAAACATCTGTACTCTAAATTCCGACATTAAAAAAAAATTGGACCACAAAATTTACGATGACAGAATTTTTACCAAATGAACAATTTATACGAAATTACATTCTATATGAATCTCTTAAAAAAATCCCCCTAAGCACATTTTTTAAAGTGGTGGATGAATCATTAGATATCCGTAAATATCAAAGATGGTTCAAAAAATTCAAACAGTAAATTACTATATCAAGAATAGTCCTTGATATGGAAGACCAGCAAAGATAAATCCTACTCAACTATCCATTAGATGGTCAAGAAACTAAATCAGTCCGATTCATAGACACATTAAAAAGATTGGAAGACATGGAGATCATATGTAGGGATTGCAATATCGGTATTGCGGCAAAAAATGACCTTCGGTACTACCGGTATTACAAAATGAAATACCGGTAGTACCGAAAATACTTTTTTATTTAATTTCTTAAATCCGTACATATTATTTGTTACATCTTTTATTCTCAGAGGAACGAAATTTCGGCCCAACTTACCTTTGCAAAAAATCCTACCGGCTGATATTTCAAAACAAATTTTTAAAATTTAATTGAACATGTTCGATATTTTTGTACGATATGCGCGACGTGTCAACATAAAAGGAATACATTTGCTTTATCTCAGCAAAGTTATACGGTACCTAGCAGTTCACAGTAATTATGTTATGTAACAGAGAAATGACCACACCACCGTGGCATGCCGACCCCATTTTTATGATAGGGATGGCTGGCGAAGTGAAAACAAAAGCAGGTATTGTATACTATTTATACATTTGTATATTCATTCCAACATATCTTCACCCAAATAGTCCACGGAAAATTGATTGCTTTATAGTATGATTGTACACTACTGTGAAAATTGAAGCGTTCAGTTATTAACGCGGCCACGTATTTATTACTCATGTACTAGCACGTAGTACGTCAACTTGACTCATACTTCAGATTATAACCGTACGCTTTCAAAAGTCACGAATCTCTCCTCGCTTGGCCTAGAGCAAATACGGTCATAAAGGGATTTTTCCCTCTGCCCACCTGTAATAAACCCTTTCAGCCGACGAGGGTTAATCGGAAGATACAAACGTGAAAGCCACTCGACTCCATTCGCGCCCCGTGACAAGTTGAAACGTAAGAAGATGACTCATTTTCATTTCATGTTAACGTCACCGTGCGATCAAGATCTCGTTGGGTGAAATTATGAAGAGTGATTTATGAATGGCGTTCGATTCAATAATGTATTATATTATTCACCATGACGAATGAGTGCGCCTAGAATTAGTGCGGGAAGGTCAATTCGCTGCATGTGAATGTCATCGTGGAGGGGTTCAGATTTTGATTGGATAATTAACTAGTTAAGGTTGCTTCTGAAATGTTTGAATAATAATCTAGATACATAACAAGTCAACATGATTATGAAATAAAACTATAGAAGAATTACAGCAACTTTTAATTTAAAATATTGTTTTGTTATCAATGATCGTGTAACAACCATAAATTAAAAATTATCAATAGGAAGGAAGAAAATTTATTACGACATTGTATGGCAGATGAATTTTATATTAAAAAGGAAGTAGCGCAACTACAGCGACTAAAAAATTATTTCATATACGATGAAAATCCAAAATGTCGGTTTTGGCAATCGTTATGAGACATCTACTAGAATATAAACTAGAAATAATTTCAAAGATTCCTCACAGAAGCACCGCTGTTACAATTTTTTCATAATTTTATTTCCATTATAAATTTAATGTGATCTACAAATGGTGGACCTGATTCAAACCAGTAACTCGCTGTTTGTAAAAGTCTCTACGAATGTTTACATACGTTCGTTTAGTTTAAATATTCGCTATTTCGCTAAGGGTATTTTGTACAATAATAAGTTAGAATTTGACATATGTCACACTATGGAAAACCTTGATTCAGCAAGGGCGCCGAGAATTAAAAATATTAGTTAAGTTTATGCAGTAGATGCAGACCAAAAATTATAAATGCAGACCCTTAACTTATTTCTAGAAAACTTTCAGAACTATCTTGATAAGCTGGGAATGGTGTCAAAGTTTATCATTTGGGTGCCGCATAATTTGACACATAATAATTTAATTATTAGACTGAATACGTAGAGATCTTTGCTTGAAAGTAAAAATCGAAACCCATTCTTGGATCGCATTGATAAGTGGGTTGTATATAATAATGTTACGCAAAGAGATTTTTATCAATTTTTATCCTATAAATAATTAGCATAATAATCTGGACTTTGAAAATAATTTTAATAAACTGATAATGTTGTAGATTAAAGTAATTACTTCGGTGATGCACTTAATATTATAAACGAATAATGTATCATATATACAAATTATGAAAATTTATTAACAAATAAAAAACTTGTTAAATTTTTTTTAAAATGTTACACAAAACTAGTTACTCTACAGAAGAGCCTTTTTAATGTACTAGAAAAAGGTTATGTGGTAAGATTATTTTCGGTTTCGTGAATTATAAGCTTTTATCATCAAATCAGAAAAGGACTTTCAACAATTAGATAATTTGAACCTGATATTAAATGAACAAAAATGGCATTACTTTTCACCACGACAATGTCAGACCATACGTAGTATTCATTCCTCAAATAATACAACACAAAGTAAACACATAATCCATACTTTTATTTGGCGTTAACTATTTTTTTACGATCCTTGAAAAAATGACATAATAAAAAATATTTATACAAAAAAAACATCTTAATAAAAATGTATTTAATTTTTTTATCAAACAATTTTCGCTAAAGTAGCAAAACGGTATATTAGATCTCGGCAAGTAAAGGGTTAATTGTAGAAATTTAAATATTATATATGAGTTTTGCGCCAATATTTTTAGACAATAAGGTTTTATATAAAAATAAAAATGATTTAATTGGTTAAAGTTTCATTTTATTTATAAAAAAACTACTTATTTAAAATATAAAACTAGCAATTTTATAACAAAAAAATATTAAAATATGTAATAAAAATAATTAGAACCATAATCCGAAAATGTATTATTGGACTCACGACTAACTTCATTTATTGACACAAAGCTATATGTTTTTCTTAAGCGCCTAATATGCGTTAACACATTGAATACCATGTGCATAAATTTATGCGTTTCGTCATTTCAACTCTATGCAAAAAACACACTGAACTGCGCATTTAGCTAAATATGTCACTAATATATTATTTACTTGAATAATAAAAAGAATTGTGTCTAGGTAATAAACACATTTCGAGCGCATTTTTTATTACATACACAATCATCAATCCCTAACTTATTTCATATGTATCGTCATGTTTAAAGTATGAATTTCAGTGCCTCCCAACTTTTTTAAAAACAAATTATTTTTTTACTATATCGGTACGCGATCCAAAAAGTTCAAGGTTTATTGATTTTACCATTGCGAATACAAAAAACAATCACTAATAATTTAAATTTTAAATTTGACTCCAAACGTTGACTAATGAAATATTTTTTCTCAATTATTACAAAAAAAATCGAAATTGTAATTCATATTATTACACAAACATTCGTATTCATAATATCATTAAGAGGGCAACCATAATAATCTTAGTATTACAGCATTAAAAAAATTTGGTTCAAATATTATTTTTTAATTTTTGCTTCATATATAAAAATTGATAGCGCAATATTTTATTACTTTTTAATTACTCGGTATCTCCATGTTTACTCAGGAAAATATATGATGCAATACAATGGAGAAAATCCGAGCAATCGCGGAAATGCAGAAATAAGATAAAATTAACTTCCTTTCACATTATGTATGTATGTATTTGATTAATAATTAATTTCTAAGGAAAAAATATGGCACATATTATGACTTTTGAACGTATTATTAAAAGAAAAAAAACGTTCAACATTATTAATATAATCCCAATACTATATTATGATCGATTTTGTGCACATTTCCTATTTTTTTTGCACTCTCACTAATTCTGTTTGTTGGTTGACTTTCAATAAAGGTACATATATTTTGCGGTGATTTCAGATCTGGCAATAGTATTTTTCCAACTAGTATTTTTAGTTGATAAATTGTTTTTGAAAGATGACAATTAAACATATAAATCAAATCATTTTCTTTTTCTAGCAAAAAGACATCAACAAATTTTTATGATTTGTAAGCCGTTTATTTTTAATAAATCCGTATACTTTACTTGTAAACCTATCAATATGTATCAGTATTTGTGTATTAGTATATATGCAAAAAATATTTAGGAATGATGGATCATTTATTAACCTTTAATATATTGCTAAAACAAAAAATAATATAAAACTAAGTTATTCCTACTATAATAGTTCAGCTTAGTTGTTTAGCCCTCATATCACGTCAAAACACTTCATTTGAACTTACTATATCAACTCAAATTTTTTAACAAATCAAGAATAAAAAGATGTCATTGTCCAGCATAGTATTGTATAATATATTCACTTCATCAGATACATGCGGGCTTTACTTAACACAAAAATAAGACCCTCAACTCTCGTATGAAAAATAATAACGAGACCTCATTCTATACATTCGCCAGCTCTAATTATTACACTCACCTCGCCTTCCATATACATAGTCTTGTATGCAACCACTTCTTCTATCTTAATAATTATATTTTTCACAATTTTCCAACAGTCCGTGGCAAATGTCCGCTCGCGAGAGCAGACGGGAATAATCTCCGGTGCCTAGGCCTGTGGCTCGTGGATCTAGAGTGGGAATCGGGAGGTACTCCCTCTGTTGGGAGAGGAAGTGGCTGTAACGGCACGAGAGGAGGACCAGCAATTTAACGACGGTGATTCAATAAAGGCGTCATCAGCGCGGCCAGAAGGCGGAAGGCGAATCTGTCTCCCGTGCGATGGATGTTATGGCGGAATTGAATATCGAAAGTCAGGCAACGTAAACCCGAGAACGGTGATTATTAAGTTGAGAATAAATAGGTTGTATGTGAGTGTCAACAGAATATTTAAAAAATATTACGAAAAGTTTAAGCTTTTGTAAATGAAAGGTGTGCTTCCGAAGAAATGCTGATGAGACATTGTAACCAAATAAAATGAGATAGAAACGTAGAACGATTCTATTCTATGGATAGAATATAATAGTAAGAACCATAGAAGATCTGCTAGCATAGCAAAATTACAAGTACATCTAGAAATATGTTCATATATCTAAGTTATTCTTTCGCCGAAAAGCCCTAAAAGCTTTTTTATTATTTTACTGATTCTTATCACATACAAAAGTCTTTCTAAAAAAGCCGATCAACGTATTTTTATTTATGTGTTCTAATTTTGAAAATGGTAAAGTGCAATAAACGAGATCTATCACAACCTTTTTGTAGTTTATATTAAACTGGCAATGACTATATATGTTTAACCATTGAAAACTAGAAAGAATATGTGTACTGATATGGAGTTTTATTTTAGAATAGTAGAGGTACTTGGATAAGTTAGAATAATAATATTGTTTTACCATAACGAAAAGCTCTGATTTTACCATGTGGTTTATATTCGTTATATTTTATGTATGGCTATGATAATAAAATGTTTAACTTATCTGTACACTTTCACGGTGATAAGGATAAAAGGTTTTTTTACTATATGCATACTTTCACCCTCAAAATTTTTCATTGGTAAATAATAATAAATAAATAATTTCTTATAACAACTTTCATCATATTTACTAGGGATTCTGTACTACTGAAATTTACTGTTTTTCTACTGAAAAAGTTGACTAAAATGAACACAACTTTATAACTAAAATTATTTGCAGCGAATCAGAAATTAAAGAAATAAGCAGCTTGTTAGTTTAATATAATTGCTCCCAAAAAATATTTGCAATTCTTAAAATTGCCGCCCCCCCCCCCCATACATTTTTTTGCAGGGTCATAAAATCAGCATTTCTTAAAATAATATATTGATTATTTTTAAGCTCTTGGTATTCGTAGATTTACATAAATTTTGGTTTATTCAGGGTTAAGAACCACACTAGACGATTCCATCGCGAATATGCCGCCCCCAAGCAAGTGCCGCCCGGGGCGGCCCGCCCCCTCCGCCCCCCATAGCTACGCCACTGGAATAATGGTGAACATTTATTAGAGCAACAATTTTTTTAATTTAGATAGTTGGGAATCAGATACTGAAATAATATTTAAGTTAATATTGAATACGATTTCAATTATATGACGTTAACAATCGAAGCAGATTTAAACAAACATAATAATAAACTACCAGAATATTTACTTAATATAGTCGACGAGATAAATTTAAGATATTTTCACCAACTGAAGAACGATTTTATATAAAAATTTGCTCACAATTAAGTCAACATCAACGGAAAGTGAAATGCAAAATTTAACGGCAGGAATATTTACTTATATACAAATTAAAAATAGACTATCTGATTCTTCCCTAAATGTATTGGTTTTATTATAAAGTTATTTCAGTCAATAAAAATAAAATATAACATATATATTCTTGTTTTTATAATATAATTTTTTGATTTCTGTTTTTTTATACCTAATTTAAATTGCGTTATTTGTAGTTGTTATAAATAATAAATAAATATAAAAAATATGCTTTTTAATTATATTTTTCATTATTTATTATGTATGCTGTTTATAATAAAATATTTTTCCGCTATGATTTTAATAATAAGCAAACAAAAATCTCGATTTCCTGAAATTTCCGGACTTCCGGGAAAAGATGAATCACTAATATTTAGACATAATTTTTATTCTTTATTTTTTTAAATAAAATTAGGATGATCATATCAATTGTATATACTTAGCTTCAAATAATACAAATATTGGCATATTTTTCTTACTTAAAAGACTGAATCACAGAACTGTGATTTTTGGAGCAAATATAGTTCCAAAAAAAACATTCTTGGTTAATTTACACGCATAGATTGAAAGGCGGTTCTTCAGAAAGATTACATACAATTTAACTACATAAGTAAACAATTTATTATTTTTCTGTCTTAATTCTGTATCAGCTAAAATAATACACGATGTACAAAATACTGTATTTTAATAAAACACACAAAAAATAATATTTTATGGAACAAATATTGAGCATTTTATGGAGAAGTTTATATATTGAAAATGTCACTATTTTTCAATCATCTCGTAATACCAAATCATTTAAATGTAATTAAAAATATTTTTTAATATTATCATGGAGCAAAAAATCGACAATATCTAAAAAAATATTGATTAAAAATATAGCAAAAAAAACAATGCCATATTTTAAATGAAGCAATAAAGCAGTTAAAGCTAAATTATTTTTATGACTAAAATTTTAATATAAAATGTCTAATCAATGTGTAATTAATAATAACAGCCTCTTTTAAGTGTATTTGTTAATTGTTAAATGATAAAATTCAATTTTACTGTGATTTAGAAAATAAATTTAAAAAATAATATAAACATAGTACCTATAAATTAAAACCTTAAGCGCAGCTTAGCTTTGTTCATTTTTTACAATTAAATTAAAACCATCGTGACCTAACAGGTTACACCAATGTGCCACAATGGTAAAATAAGCATTCACAGTATTATTTATACACACAAAAAAAATACATAGTAAGAAAGAAACAATAATAAAATTAAATAATACAAACTGGACCAGCTCCTTGTAGCTGACATTAAACAGATCAATGTGCAGTGCCAGAGTATTAAGGTGCCGGATGACAACAGTCATAGATGAGTCGGGTAATGCGGACATCCTGGCCCTATTTAAATGTTTTTATTTGAATCTCGGTTTTACTAGTTCAGTAATGCAAAAATCATGGATTTTTTGGGGCCGCAAAATTTAAATAAATTTATTTGATAAAAATTAAAAATATAATGCTTTAATAAGCAAAACAAAATGATATTATTGAAATGTAAATTCATTTTTGTGGCAGTAGGGGCGAACAGTGTACAGCTCAAATAGCCGCCAGAGAGTGCCAAGCGGCGCGACGCAGTTTACGTACTCTCTCAGTCTTTTAGCGACTGTCGAACAATCAATACGTGATGAGTATGACGCGTCCAGATGATGATTTTAAATACAAATTTGAACATAGAAGTAATCATGAGTTCTTTGCAAGCGCATCCCTCATATTGAAATATGTATCATTTCAAAAGTATTTTACATTAGAAAATATTTATATAAAATTATGTGTTTTATTTATACCTTTAACAAGTCAGAAAAAGAAGCGCAAATCCACGATTAAAAAAACGTTTATCCACTGGTCGCGAGCGACAATTTTTAAACAATTAAAGTGTTAGAAATAAAAATTGTTTGTGCACCACTGCTCTAGTTAGTATAAGAATGAATTACTAGCCACGATAACGTTGCGCATAAGCCCACCATAATGAATCATGACTTGCAAGTAAGAGAACGATTTTTTTTTGTCTAAAGCGATACATTGTTAAATTTATCAATCTGATTAATCTAGAAATGAAGCAAAATGTATCAGTATGAATTTATTATATGTCTGAGAATAAAACTTTACAGAACTTGATTTCTCACATCTGCATTTGAAGCAACGTAGAGTTAATTTAAAACCATATAATATTTATATCTATATCTAATATTGATTATACATATTTTAGGCGGTATAGAAACACTAGCTACCAAAATAAAATCATACATCATAATATTCCCAGAAGTTAGATAAAGAGTACACGTTTTAGAAATGTGTTGTTATTCATCAATGTGTTTAGATTGTGAAGCTATTACCAGAGTAGCAATATATTGTCTAGTATCAAAAACATTACGCTGAAAACCAATGACATTCTTTAGCATCCGGCTCAAATCAGTTATTTATAACGTAACATATATAAAGATGAAGTAATTCTCTTGTCCTTGCGAAATATATTTTCTTACCAAAAATTATTACCAAACCAATTATGGCGATAAGCGCCTAAAATTAACCGCCAGATAAGCCGAGATCTCGTCCAATTACAGCGTAATAAACTCAATTTCGGTTCGGCGACGTCTGACCCTGTTACTTGATGAAAATAACGTTACCACATAACGATAACCGTAAAAAATCATGTTTACGTAAATAAATTTGTATATGTTTAAATCCAGAGTACAGCTATTAATTTGATTAATTATAGCTCTACGTAAATCCACAAATTATTGTTATAACTTTGAATCGATTAGAACGATTAGAGTTTAGAATCTTGTGCTAATATTCAAATACGATCAGATAAAAAGCAATTGAGCGAATTGATGCGAATGATAATGTTGCGGCACACATGATGAGATGTACACGTGACTTACTTTCATCTCGCAATATACGTTTTCGTTTTCGTTTACGCGGGATAAGCACGAGGTCGAGTTGAATTCGAGTTACGTTATTACGTTATCTGACATGTGCGTACGATGTGCGAATTCGTCGATTTTTCGCAATCCGGATATGATACATATCCTGTCGGAAGGAATTTTAAAACGTTTGCGATACGTCACTGAGCATATGTTGTAATATAAAACATATAATACAAACAAAACTCGAACTGAAATATGATACTATAATTGTAACTAGGCTGATACTACTATGTATTAGGTTTAAAAGAAATACTATATTCGCCTCGTTTTTAACGCTTAATGGCAAAACTAATGATTTAAATTACTAACGAAGCGCATGAATTCTTAAAAAGTAAAATATTTCAACTACTAGAATAAAGTAAAAAGATAACTGAATAAAATAGCTCATACATATTTGATTAAACTTAATTTTAAATTTACAAATAAATTATTTTAAGAACACAAAAAAATAATATAAATTACAATCTGATATTATCGTATTGTTTCAGTTAATAAGAATCAAATCACGTCTTACCAGATTCTTCAACAGATTCTTAAATTATAATAACATGTTTTATCACACATATGTTTAGCAACCATTTATAAGTGCAATATATTCTTCACTTGCTATTTCTACAATTTTTAACCGTTTTTGAGCAATTCTTAATATCAGATAAAATGTTTTAAATTATAAATATAAATCCAAATATATCATTAAAAATTGTGTAAACATAAAAATATTATATTGAATAAACTATTTTATTATCTTAAGATATTAACTACTACCTACTTTATTGTTTGCAAATTATTGTTGACTTTATTGTTTTTTGAACGTTTAAAAAATATTAGACATGAGAAGAAATATTGAACAAATGTAAATTAGTAGCAGTAAATTTAGTATTTAATCTGAATTTTCAGATCGAATACCTAAGGAAGAAGCAAAGAAGTAACGAAAAAATAACAACAACACAAACGAAATTATGTGAATTTAATGTTTTTATAGATTGAATTATCAGTAATGCAACAAAATAAATAAATAATACATTTAATTTTATGTGATTATTCCTAAAAAAAATAGTCTCGAATCTATCCCGAAAATATTTTTTTAAATATGTTATTTCAGTAAAATCAGTAAAAAAAAAGTAGATATATATATTTACCAGTGAAAATATAAATTATCTGGCAGGTGCTAGTACAATTATATGATTTTAACATACTCACATACATCATTAGTAATATTATATTTTCACATTATTAGTGAAGGTATATTTTCTAGTAAAGACCAAATACATTTTCACCATAAGATATATATTTTACTAGCGAAAATATAATTTAACTGATAGACGCTAATATGCTGCTCTAAAATGACAATGGAACTCAATTTTACACTTGCAAAAGGTCCACTTACTGTTCAAACCCAAACCTAACTATAGTTCTAGAAGTTTTAATAGATTAAGTCCAAAATACAAACTAAGCCAACTCATCTCTCAGGAGAAAATAAGTGGAAGAATAAGTACAGACATCGCATCTCACATATTGCTAGATAGTTTGTCTGCATTTCGATATTACACTATGTTTTAAAAATATGATAGCTATCCTTACCAATATTACTATGGACTTATAATATAAGAGGGTTGATCAAAGTGTATTGAAACCGAATTTTGGTCAATAGGAGAGCGGAAAAACAATTATCACATCTCAGAAGGCAAAAATTCACGTCAAAAGCAATAAAATCGTGTCGGCGCCGTCGCAGTGGGAACGCTCGGTAACGAGCGTTCCCACTGCGACGGCGACGGCACGATTTTATTGCTTTTGACGTGGATTTTTGACTTCTGAGAAGGGATAATTGTTTTTTGTGCTCTCCTATTGGTCAAAATTTGGTTTAGATGTACTTTATTCAAGTATCTATAAACGAAAAAGTCTTAATATAAACGCTTGATAATTGAGCGTTTTCACCGCGATGGTACGATTTTATTTCTTTTGACCTGGACTGGAAATTCACTATATGGCAACACTGAGCAGCAGTGGGAACGCTCGGTAACGAGCGTTCCCACTGCGACGGCGACGGCACGATTTTATTGCTTTTGACGTGGATTTTTGACTTCTGAGAAGGGATAATTGTTTTTTGTGCTCTCCTATTGGTCAAAATTTGGTTTAGATGTACTTTATTCAAGTATCTATAAACGAAAAAGTCTTAATATAAACGCTTGATAATTGAGCGTTTTCACCGCGATGGTACGATTTTATTTCTTTTGACCTGGACTGGAAATTCACTATATGGCAACACTGAGCAGCAAAGAAAACATCACTAATTATCAGGTAAATATTATGAGTAGATATTTTTAATAATTTTTAATGCCTAATTAAAATATTTCGCATAAAATATGTCGCAATGGTGGCTAATTTTTATATTTATTTGTAGCATAGAAAGGGTTAATTCGTACATATTATTATTTATTCAATAAATTATATTACGATGTTAAAAATTATATAAAATAAAAGGTGCCATTTTAACTTCCTTATAAAGTAGAAATAGAAAGCGAAATATTAGGTTTAGATATAAATCAAAACAAAATATAAATCTTAAACATTGATGAATTGGAAAAATAAAAACACAGCATTTTTATACTTTCATTTTATATTAATTTAATTTATCTCTTACATATCTTGCGAAGAGAAAATCTGAAGGCGTATTAGAACGGCCTAATCAGCAATGCACAGATTCGCAGATATTTGGAAAAAAATTAGAGATACTCATAGCATCGAAATCAATAATTTAATTTTAACTACTACGATCCTTTGATAATCTGTGAGTAATCATTCAAATTAAAAAAACACTCACTATACATCATTTCAAAGATTAGAAAATTGTCTAAACTCCAATCGAAACACTCACGTGCTCTGTTAGTTTTAATCCCCAATTTTACAGTTAAAACTTGTTCCTAACTTTCCATTTACAATCGGCTTATATCTTAAATTATTCTTTAACACCCAATGATCGCAAAGACTCTTATCTTTTTATTGAACAATAATAATGGACAGATCGTCAATTTTCCGCATTGGCGATTCGCGAATTTACGATTTATTTTCTATCGATAGAAAGCGATAGTAAATTCCCGTTTATTATACACTTCAATACAGATAAAGATAGCATAAAACCGTACTGAATTAATTTCACATTGGAAAATAGAATAAAAAACACAGATACATCAAATTAAAATTAGGAAAGATTGAAATACACGAAGAGCGACGTAAACGTGACACGCAATTAGTTAATTGATCCATTTCGGATATTAAAAACGTAACATCCGTGAAATATGGGTCAGGGTGTATTTTTATAAGATTTATATTTTTAAAAACACATTTACGATATATATAATATCGGCGTTTATATTGTGCTATGTGGTCGCGAAAATTTCGTTTTATAAAGCTGAATTATCTATATGAAGATAAAGTATGGAAATATCAAAGCCAAACAAAACAAATTTGACATTTGGGTATTCAAAATCGAAAGGTTTTCTATACATAGCTTGGCGATAAATATTGTATTAATATCACATTATTTGGAAAGCCTATAAATATACTAAATATCGATCACTTAAGCAAACAATGGAAACGTAAACTCAACACAATTTATGTTTCAATTAATACCTTTCAATAATAATAATATGTTTTCAAAGGAAATAAATAATGTATATAGCTTTTAAAAGTACACTTAATGGCAAAGATTTTACTTATTAGATATTAATTAAAATTATAATTATATAAACAGCACTAATTCCGATTTTCCAAGCACGAAAAAAAATAAAAAGCACTATGATACATTTGGTAATATATATTAATCACCGATTATACCATTGATATGTTAATTCACAATAAACGTTTTAAGTACTTTTTTGCTTAATTACACATTAGGACCCTGCTCAAAATATAACCTTTCACATTGTTCATATTACATTCAATGCTATCGGCTCCTCAGTTGCACTCAAGGACCCTGAATAAAAAATAATCACCCACATCCCTCTCCCATTTACGCATTCTAACATATTTTTTAATTCAAACAAAGAGTTTTAGTTAATCCTTTTATTTATTAATTTGTTATTTATTAGAGGTAGGCTAAGGTTATAATTGTGTACCTTTCCGGAAGAATGGCATTCTGATATATTTATGCATAATTTTATATATATTTACTTTAATCATAACCACAATAAAAAAATAAAAATTGACCGTTAGTGTATGTAGTACATTGTTCCTCAAATTCGATTTTGCAAAACCCTGAGGTTCCATGTGATTTAATTAAAGGTTCCGCGAAAATCAAATTTACAATAAAATACAACTTTTCATAAAATACTGATATTTTTAGAGCATTGCTTTTATTTTTTTAAAACATTCCAAAAAACATGCCGATATAAACCCATTTTTTAAATTTTCCGTTGTAAACTAATAGGCGTGCACCCAATGTCTTACACCGGGGTAAAACAATTTAGTATTAAAACACCAGATTGAAAGTCTGGTAATCGCAGATATCTATATAAATAATTATAATTTAACCAATAGTAGGTTTTAAATAAAATAAAAATTTGAAACAGCTGCTGGGGACTCGAACCTGTGACATTTTATTACCAGTCTAATGCCTTATTGACTACACTATTCCAGTCTGTATTATTTTATGTGTTATCGAGATCAATCATAATTGATCTTGATAGCTCAAATGTGGAGTTTACGTCAGTTAGAATTTATAAATATATACTAAACAAGTTTAAAAAGTCATAAAAACTAATGAATATTTCATTTCCAAGCTAAGGATTTAAGGATAATAATGAGAATTATTGTGAATAACATAAATAACGCAATAATGTATAAATTTAAATTTCTTTAATAAGATAGTGATATCTATAAATCCCAACGAAGCAAGAACAGTCATATAAGATAAAAAGGAGATTCCAGTTGTACCACAAATCACTCATAATTGATCAAAATTGTATGGACCGTTGATCTCCTCCCACTTCCCTGATCGTTTATGAGCCAAAACGCCATCAAATGAAAATCACTTTCACTGAAGACTTTTTACTCTTAAAATGTTTGAATAAAGATCTTCCAAATTGACACAGACGACAAAATTCAAAGAAAAACAGCCGCTTCCACTTTGATCGTCAGATCAAGGTTATTCAAGCAATCACCTTAGGAGTTCACTTGATATTTAAGACGAATTGAAAAATTCACAACGCTAAGGGTTCGTAATTATATTTAATATAATAGCCCTCGGAAACGCGTGATCAGATTGAACGCATAAATTCACAATCACGCGTAAACGCGTGAACGGGCCGTATATATAAATCAGACATTTTTGTGATGATCTAGCATAGAATAGAAAGATATGTGTGCTGTTCTATATTCATATAGAACACAGAGTTATCGATGATTTTTTTAAGAGCCCACGTTTCTAAAATTTATTAAGTTGGAAAACTTTAGAAGGATAGCATATATCTTAAAAAATAAACCTTTAAAAATTGGAAATCTGTGCAATGCATATTTTAAATCTTAAAATCATTATCAGGCGCGTACGATGAGATACATTCCCTTTCGTTCGCTCGCATGTTAAGTGACGAGAGTGAGTGAGAAGAAGTGGGCGTGCGGAACGCATGTAACGCACGTCTTTATCTCTCACTTACTCTCGTCACTTAACACGCGAGCGAGCGAAAGAGAATGTATCTCACCGTACGATATTTATTTGTTAAATCTGTTCTTTTGCCACACGTTATATATATTTTCATAGCAAAAAATATGTCAGGATGTTCGATTACAAAATGTGTTCAAAACAAAACCTAACTTCAAAACATTATAAATTATTCTAATGTGTTTATTTTTAATCCAATCCATATACGAAATGAGTAAACATAGATAGAAGAAGAAAAACGTTTATGGAACTGTCCAAAAATCATCAAATGACTGCGACATAATAAAAAATTATTTATAAAAAGACCCGCACACTTGATCATCTCTTTATTATTAAAAATTCTATACACAATGTCAAATCCTGACGGGAACTACCGTTAACCATTTAAGGCTCAAAACAAAACGACGCCCAGACACTTTGGCAATCACGAATGGAATAAACAAACGCGTATTTAAAATATTTTGCATACGAATGGTTTTAACTTATTTTATGTGCAAGCTAAATAACTTTGAACCGTAGTTTTGTGTCAAAGTACTAGTAGTTAGTTAAGGTGTCAGTGTGTCAAAATCAGAAATGTAAAACCATTGTCGTGCACGACACCGTTTGACGACCTTCTAACGTCCATCACTGGCATGTCTAGTTTTGACTTGACAGCTTAGAGCCATCGAACGATTGGCATTGAATTTATGTTAAGTTATGTTAAAGTTGTAGCATAAATAAGTATTAGTTGAAAAAATCCATAATACATTATTAAGGAATTTTACACATCCTATGGTTCTAATGTAACTGTCTTTCAATACAGATAAAGAACGAAATTATATATGCTAGCCTTTTGAATTTTTAAAGTTATTATAAATGCATACTGTAGTAAGTTTTCTACAAATTCTGTAGTAAGGATTCAAATTTTATCGCAGAAGTTTACAAGAAGGGTTTGATTCTTCGTAACATCAGCTTCCAGGTTTATTGATAAATTTATTGACACGATAATAATTATTATTGCTACGAGTTAATTGCAACTACGGTGAAGATCGATATTACCAGTGTCCTGACGGACCGTACAACATGAAATTATATATAAAAATAGCACCAATAAATTTACAACGTTTTGCTAATTTAAAATATGAAGTTATCAATAAAACGTCATTCTTTGTTTTACCGATTAAAAATAACGTTCATTGCTTAAATTACGAGCAACTGACTTTCACATTATGTTTATGATTTATCAAAATAAGATAAGTGCAGTAAAATTGGATTAATTGTCACATATGTATGTACATGGATTTACAGCAAATAAATACGTGTTCTCATATTCTCATATTTATTATTAAATTCATATTTTTCACTGCAAATGTTTCATATTGATTGTACTTCGTCGAAAATAATATTCAATAATAGTGTCACTCATTTCGTATTAGTATTTTTTATCAATTTCAGAAATGAAACATTATTTCAATTAAACTTTGATTACGCTTATCACTTGTAACATGATTCGATAAAAAATATGATAAAAAAACGTCAATCAATTAACGAGTTATACAAAAGTCAACTAAAAATTTGTTGCATTTTATGATTGATGTTTGAGTCTGAAATTCGGATTCTAGCTGGTATGTATCTAATTGAGAGTGATAGCAGCTTCTAGAAAGATCTAGTATTCTACAACAGATGTGTTTGAAAGCAACTTGATATTCATGAAAAAAATAGAGACTAAGTCACATTTTTATCATTCTTAATAGCTACGTATTATAATTTCTGTCTCTGAGTGTAATAATAAGAAATAGTTACAAATATATTATTTGCTCATTTTAAACTGAAAGATCAGTGTTATCTGATGAATTTACATAGTTGGCATGTTACATGCATGAAATTATTCTCACGCTTTAAAACAGATTATGCGCGTTTTAAAAATTACTGTTTTTATAAAATATATACATACAACATTTTCGAACTTAATGACATATTTAAATTTTTTATTTATATAAATATGATGTCACTGCGTTTGGTCTCTATTTACATAAAACTTACGGTCACTTAATATAGAACTGGGAGACGTTTACGTATTCAAAATAAGTTAACATTTGTCAAGTATGAATCATCTGGCCGTCTAATTGAACTTATAATCAACAATGACTCAATCTAATATGTTATTAATAGTTTTGTTGTTGATTAAATGTATGTATTATACTAATTATATTAATATATTTTTGTCAAAATATATACATATGCAATGTAAAAATATATCTGTTATTATAAAACACAACAATATTTTTTCAACAATCCAGGATAAATTAGACAAGAATGGTACCACACAAAGCCTAGAACTAAAGAGTTTTCAAACGACTAGAACTAAAGAGTTTTCCATAAATAACACGGTGCATTGAATGAATATTTCTTTGTTACGAAATGGTCACGAGAAACAATATATCATCGGAAGACAAAAATCACAACATTCGCGTTGCACAATTCGACCTCGAAGATGTCCATCAAGCAAATGTAATTTTCTAAAGGCGTATACATATTTCGTTGTTCTAAGAAGCGAGTGATTGGTCAGAAAGCTTTGCAGTCCTGAATACATAAGGCTGATCTCCGATAGAGACACTCGAAGATACTAGCAGATTCGGATAACATACGGTCATGGACGCTCACATCCTAAGAGGGACTCCACCATACGAGCACCGCAGCAGAGAGGGATCAACTTCCGCTATACTGTCGCTGCCACACCAATCACAATAGACATCATCCTTGCGCCAGCTTCTCCACCACCACTCGTAGAATAACGATCGCACACATTATATTCTGTCGCGATATGTAATATAATCTAATAAAATTCTCACTAGTTTCCACGTGCGTTTTACTGGCTGCGAAGTCACACCCTTCATGGTTAGAATCCCGAAAACGTTATATTTATTCATACGTAATAATTATTGATTAATAGCTGGCCATACACACGCGGGCACATCCGACAGATCTGTCACAACCACCAAAATTGTGCAATGGTTGTAAAGACATTACAAAGATGGTATACTATTGTGGCAATTATACTAAGCGCTAGTTGACCAAAAACAGTCAATGTTTATTATTATTTAAAAAAATATATATATTATATATAAATTACAAATAATGAAAAAACGTGTTTAAAATATTGTTTGTTTCACACTGGAATAATTTTGTTATGTTGTTGATTATCTCCCTTCAGTGGTTACACATATTCCACTTAAGCTCGAGTTTTAACTCACAAGACACGCACAATGTTGGTTAAGAGAGTAATGAAATACGCCACAAAATATGATATCGCGGAAATTGCAATTCGAACACAGCAAGAAACAGCAGAGTCGAGAAGTTCTCATCGGTATAATGGAGCGAGTCGAGAAAGAATAACAAAAAAGAAGAGAAACTGACGGAGCAGAAGTTTTTTCCTTTCTCACTTCTCGCTTTTTTATTCCCTCGAAAAAACACTTTTGAGAGCGAGAAATGGATGCATCATAACGCGCGTAATGCGAATATAAAAATAGATAAGTATAAATTTTAACGTTTTAACGTCTTATTCACTTTCTTTTATATTCACACACACACACACACATATACCAGTTTGGTATTCATAGCCGATTAACGCTCGTTGCGCAACTCGGATTTGGAACGTTCGATAAATAAATCAATATCGATCGTTAAAAATATTAAAACGAAATCATAAACATTTACGTAACTCATCTCAAGTATGAACGCTATAATTATTTACGTAATTTACGATGTGCGATGCGGAAAAAACATTCATACGTCGATCACTTGAATGATTTTTTTTCGCAATACATGCAAGTATTACTACTTGAATTGCGCAATTGCAATAGATGACGTGATTCGATCGCTTTATGGTAGGTAGTCTTGGATAAAAACGAATTACATTGATTCAATTTATTGCTTGCAAAAAATATCTACTACCTTACGTATAAGTGATTAGTGGCGTTTTGCTGGAATTTTTTATCCACTTTTATTATGGGCAATCTGAATAATTGTGGAGAATGTCTATGAAATCTTAAATGTCGAATGTTAAATTCGTACATACATATACTACGTAATATTTGTAATAATATATTTGATCTCTCTTTAAAAAAACATACGATTTTGTAGTGTCTTATATTCGATACGAAATCAATTCCTGAAATAATTCGCTCTAAAAAAATACGGTCGCTACCAGAGAAATATTGAGACGTTAACCCAAAATGGATTAACGTATATAATAAATACTTCAGACAAACAATGAAAGCTTCAGAATTGACAACAGTTTTTTATTAATTATACGTAATGTAATTTGATGTCTTTCAAAATATCACTTAAAAATTAAGGTGTTAGTTACTTGAAAAATATCAGTAGTATACCATAATTTTAGGCAAATTTTTATAGTTCGCCAATTTAAGATTATCCAATATAATTTTAAGTACCCTAGAATATTCATTGATAAAAACCAAAACTCAGTTATATACTTAAAAAGTAAGGTAGTAATGGGAGGCGCATTTATTGATAGCTCAAATAATACTGTTAATACCTAGTATGTACTAAAATTAGCTATTTTGATAATTTTTTCGTAGTTTTTAAATTACTGCTACGTAATTTGATTTGCTATCTTCTATAGAAATAATGAGAAAAAATTAAGGTCATGACTATATTAATGAGGGGCGCGTTTAAAAGTAGCCCACATGAACACCTAATTGTATATCCTAATTTTAGACAAATAATAACCCTTTTAAAATTGAGATGTACAATTAACAGTCACATATACTTTTAAACGCGCCACTCATTACTACTATTATTTTTCTTAATGTAAATAAGACCTATTTTTTTTTTTTTTTTTTGGAAGACAGCAAATTAAACTGCATAGCAATAATTTACTAAGATCTACTCTTATCGAATAGTATTTGAAATGACTTGAAATTATAACGTATAATAAAATAAACCATGACCTTAATTTTTTTTCAAGTAATATTCTAATGCTTTACACTCTCTGGAAGTTGTCCGAACCAAATTTCAACTAAATCGGCCGAGGTCGCCGACTTCCAAGTAGCGGCCACACTGCCACAAATTTCATATGCCGTCCGAACGGCGGCTGGAACAGCTGGTATATTTGCGCGCGATCGAAAAATGTGCCAAATAATCGCAATTTTTAAATTGTCATATTATTAAAATTACGCTACTGATAATTATAAAAGTTTGTGTGGGCACTCACCAATACAATATCAGTGAAAACTTTTCGGTCGTAAATATTCAATTTACGCAAAATCTTTGTCGGCTTTTGCAAAATGCCATGAGGCATAAAAATGATACTTCAGAATACGAACACCACATCTATGACTATCCTAGAATTTGTTGCCATAGATTCTTAATAAGAATTCGTTATGGTGTGACATTTATATAAACCGATCTAGGAAAATACATAAGGATATTCGAAACGTTTTTTTAACAAAATCAAGTACCACTAATTATTTTTTAATTATTTAATTTTATATGAAAAAAATATAATAACGATATCTGTTAGAAGAATATACTATCAAAAATATGTATAATATAAATAGATGTCAGTGAGAGTCTGTTGATGTTCCTGATAAGCATGTGGTAATATAATTTGACCACGTGACCACGATGCAGCGCTCGTCATGAGTGTTGACCATAGGACGCCTACGCGCATCCTGAAATTGAAGCGAGTTACTCGTTCTACCTCAGTTTGCAAAAAACCATATCATTATCTTTCTCACTCTCGTCACTTAACACGCGAGAGAGCGAAAGGGGAAGTATCTCATCGATCGCGCTCGAAAGAGCAGCTCCGACTTCGGTCCGTTTGCCGACAATGTTCGGAAGCGCTCGAAGCTGGCCAAGTCGACTGAATCACCCCCACTTTACCTCCCGTTCTCGGTAACCTCGGACAACTTCCGAGAGATTTTAGAGCGGGCAGAACCGAACTCGACCGAAGTAACCCACTATATTCTCCGTCCTTGGCCAACCTTGGCCAACTTTCAGAGAGTGTAGTGCAGTAAGAGACAGCATTTTTTTGTAGATGTTGTTGAATTATTTGAGAATCTACTAATAAAAATCTTGACTTGAAATTGATTATATTGCACAATTAATCCGTATTATCTGGCCTACTTTTAAAAGCGCCACCATTTACAAATTGGTTTAAAAAAATCTTAAGTAACTAATTTTATTATTAATTAAACTATCTTTTGAGCTACTTATAAATGCGGCACCTATGTTTTAGATATAAAATTAAGAACAAACTTGTATCAAAAAATATTATTATGAAAAAATTACATTGAGGAGCAATAATTTAAAAACTACAAAAAAATTGCTTGAATAAAATTACGGCATACGCCTCACTACTATTTTTTTAATGTAACTAATGCCTTAATTGTTTTAGTAATATAATAGGCGACAGCAAATTATATTACGTAGCATCAATTAAAAAAATACTAAGTAACCGATAACTAATATGAAGATATATAATTAAACGTCTCATTTGAGCTACTTATAAATGCGCTATTAATAACAACCTTATAATTTTTATACGATATTAGCTTTTTATCAAATATTATTTTGGGTGAAATAAAATTACATTACGAAGACTAAATTAAGGAACTATAAAAAAATACTTGACCAATATTAGAACATACAATTAAACCATATTACTTATGCTACTTATAAATGCGCAAATATATGACACATTAAATTACATAAAAATTACAATTTATAATTTATTTTTAATAATTTCTCATTTATGCAACTTTTAAATGCGCCACCCATTACTGTTTTTTATTATTGTATATAATCAATACCTTATTTCATCAAATAGTGCATTTAAAAGTAGCCCAGTAGTAAAATTTAAACAATTCTAATTTTTGGATTAAAAAATTTGATTGACCTCTATTTTTTCAATTTGTTTAATAACAGCTGCACAGTACAAACCGGTAGTGAGTGTTTACGTTTTTTTTATACACACATTTACATACAATCTAGCTAAATTATATTGTTTCTGAATATTATGCATAATAAAACATGAATACATTTCCGCATTCGAATACCTAACGCACCACAATCACAAACCGCGCGCTTCCTACACGTAGAAATTTACGTTTCAATACAAATCCTACGCATCAATCATAAAAATGTGATTTTCAAAATCCATCAATCTTCAATAATACATATAAACATGCGTAAGATTTGGCGAGATCGTAAACACACCTACATATATATGCAGTTTCTTTTATTACATACGTTATACAACTATTATACAAAAGGCGACTCACGTGATTAAAACACTTGGTTCGCTTTTCATATGCGAACGCGAAAATCCGAAAGAGAAAAAAGTGATAAAAAACACATATACACACAAACACAAGTTCTGCTTGCTTAGAAGAACTCTTTGAATTGAAAGACAATGAGTCTGGCGCACACGGATTTTTTTCCTTTGATAAGGGAGGCAAACGTACCGAGCGTAGAATTTGCACTAAAGTTTTCACGCCAATTTAACCGCTGTGAATCTACGAATTAAGATCTAGATTCGCTTATTAAAATAAAACTTAAAGACCGAAGTGTGCTAGAGAGGACCGTCGCACAGGGCGTACAAAAGGAGACTGACGCTTTTCGGTAACTGTCGCGTCGAGCGGTAACTGTCATAGAAAGTGACGGTTTTGTGCTAAGAATATGATAGCAATTAAAAATATATTAGCAGAGCGACAAAACGGTCGTTTTAGATAGCGTAACGAAGATGACAAGATCATTTTTTTTATATAAGATTTATTGTGACATAATTCTAGTACCTATTCAGTTCGAGCATTTCCATGCGACATTCTTCAGCTCTCTCGAGTATGTTTATTTGGAATTCCACGGTTTTGGAACGTCAGACGTTTCAGTGAACTATTTTCATTGTATCTTTTGTGCGGTATTTTTTTATTAATTAATATGTCTAACATATATTTTTACATGCGTTTTACTTTTATGTACATTGCGTGTTAAAAGTTACAAGAATAAATAAATTATTACAAAATTTCATTATGTATGTATTATATATAGTACACGAACCAATGAACAATGAAGGTAAAAATCATGTGTTTAGATACCTAATATATATAAGATAAGTTTCAGGTTTAATTATAATTCGATAAATAAACTATCAATGCAACTCGATAGGTCTAAAGTTTAGAGTTTAGACTCTAAACTCAATGCTTTGCAACAATCAATGAATATTAATTTAAAAACCATTGCAAGAATATATTTATAAAAAGAAAATTGACCTCAAATAATGAATCTGAACTAAACTACAGTTGTTTAAGATGTACGTATTTCAGGTAAAAGTTCCTTCAGCCCTTTTTATAGGTACATACAAAAATAAAAGGAGCGGTACATTGCCTTCAAAAGCACCCACTTTCTAGGTAATACATTTACAATAAACATTATTATTCAAAGGGACAGATTGTAGTTTTTTCCGCGGCTTCATTAGTGTTAAAATTTGTTTGCAAATTATTGTGGACTTTATTGCTTTTTGAACGTTTAAAAAATATTAGAAATGAGAGAAAATATTCAACGAACGTGAATTAGTAGCAGTATTCGATCTAAAAATTAAAAGAAGAAGCAAAGAAATACTAAAAAATCAACAACATCAGCAGCTGAATTATATAAATTTAATGTTTTTATAAATTGTATTATCGGTAATTTGACAACTGGATTTAATGCAGAAAAATAAATAAATAATAAATTCAGTTTCATGTGGTTATTTCTAAAAGAAAATCTATAAAAAAGTCTCGAATCTTTCCCGAAAATATTTTTTTAAATATGTCATTTCAGTAAAATCATATCGGAATACATATTCACCAGTAGATGATTATATTTTAACAGTGAAAATAAATTGTCTGTCAGATGCTAGTAAAATTATATGATTTCAACTTTTCGTATATACATATTTACATTCGTATCATTATTTATTTACGTCCGATTTATAAATGTTACAGTAAATGTGTATTTTTTGGTAAAGTTATATTTTTACTAGTAAAGTCCAAATACATTTTCACTAGAAGATATATATTTTTAATAGCTCAAAATTTAATTTAACTGATAGGCGCTAATATGCTGCTCTAAAATGTCTATGAAACTCAATCTGACAGTTGCGAAACGTCCATTTTCTGTTCAAACCCAAACCTAACCTAATGAAAGTTCTAAAACTAATTATAGTTTTAGAACTTTCATTAGATCTTGTCAAAAATACAGACTAAGCCAGCTCTCAGGGGGAAATAAGCGGAAGAGTAAGCACAGACAGACAACGCATCTCACATATGGACACTTTTATTAAATCAAGTCGAAAATAAAAACTCTCAGGGGAAAATAAGTGAAAGAATAAGTACAGACAGAATCGCGTCTCACATATTGCTCCATAGTTTGTCTGCATTTCGATATTACACTATGTTTTAAAAATATGATAGCTATCCTTACCGATATTTCTATAAACTTATAATATAAGAGAGCTGATCAAAGTATATTCAAACTGAATTTTGGTCAATAGGAGAGCGCAAAAATAATTATCACTTATCACGCAGGCCCATTGTTTTAACAGGGCCCGGGTTTGTGCACACCTAAAATATATGAGCACTACCCCATATATTTTTTCAGCTCCTCATAGCTATTGCCAAAAACATCCTTGTTTGTTAAGTTTGTTGAGAAGTTTGATGCCTTATGCAAAAGGAGCTTTCTCAAACACTGACGTTCTGACTGAATACAAAAAATCAAACTTAAGATTAGAGCCTTTTAATTCACGACCAAATTAAGACAGTACTTGAATTAGAACCATGCAAAATAATTCAAGAGCGTTAGTAGTCTAATATATCTGGACCACTTCAATAAAAAAAAAATAGCAAATGGGTGCCGCACGAATCGAATGAAAATCAATATAAATCGCCACAACAACGATTGTTCTGCGCTTCTTTTACGCAACAGAAACGATCCATTTCTCTATTGTATTGTAAGGTATGATTAAGATTAAAATATGATTCCTAGCGATAACATGAAGCAGTCTGCATAATGGTTAAACAAAAATGAAGCCCGAAATATGTCGTTAAAGTTAAAACAAAACATATTATTATGATTATTTGGTGATTTGATTCACCAAAAACTTTGACATCTGATTTTCACACCGATAAATCGAAAAGGATCAATTCTCTTGCAGGACAATGCATGACATCATACGATTGAGAAATGAAACGCACTAGGCTTTGTTATAATGCGTCATCCACATTTAAGCTATTTTAGCAAATTTAAAACTTTGAAACTTAAGTATAAATATATTGAATAAACTAATAATTTATTAACTGATATATTTTTATCTAATAGTGCTTATTTTGATTGATAAATTTAATTAATAACTGAGAAAAATAAATACATTCTAATATGAAGATCATATAGTATATACATACATATATTATATCTAAATTATTTGATAGATTCAAATTAAATTGTTTTTATCAGTATCTAATCAATAAGCATATTTTTTAAATTATTAAGAAATACTAAATTTACATATTTTTACATAATTTTTATTTTTTTAAACGTTAAAGAGTATTTATTAAATATAAAAAGTCTAGTTAGCTTGAATTTATTTATAATTTTATTAAAAATAACAGCTAGTCTTACATTAAATAAATTTTCATTGAAATTATTGAGTTGCAAATTTCTAAAAATATTTTATTGAATAATAAACGATTTTATATAATTTGAGTCATGTCTTTGTTTTTTACAATAATTAATAAAATGTCTAATTTAAACCATTAAATTTAAAAATAGGTTCAAAAAAATCTGAACGAAGCAAAAATAATATTTAAAACCCAAAAAGTTTAGGGTCCGGCATTCGCACACTCGCTAGCGTCGGTACCTCACGATAGTGAGATACCGACAGCTAGTAATTAATACAATATCTGATCAGGATCATTTATAAAAAGCATCTTATAGTTACCATCATTTTTAACGCAATTATTTAATGTATATACATTTTCTACACATATATAAGATATCCTTTATTTACTATTGTTATCGATATTATCGTACGATAACCACATGTCAAGCGATAACAAAAATTAACAAACAATCAACACCTTCAATCAGTTTATCACCAATAGCGCAAGTTTCCATCAATTATTCACCGATAACTAAACAAAAAGCCATTGAGTCCACACACGCTTGATTCATTCTAAAATATTTTTTTAAATAATGTATACATACATCTTTGATTAAATTAAAAATTAAATCGATCACCCACATTGAGGAGTTCTAAACAAAACAATCGACTATTATGAAGGTCTAATTTTAATAACCCAGACACACATGCACGCGTTCGTAACAATGGCCGTGTTAAAATAAACGTTTTATTGTTTGCACAAAGCCTTATTGTCGATGGTAGACATATACACACGTGAGCTCGCGAAACAATGGTTAGCTACCCCGGCTGTGGATAAAAAGGAAAGTTGGGAAAGTCGGAAGGGCACTGGGCCCTGACAGGGTCTTTTATCGGTCACGCGATTTTATTTTCAATTTCAAAGGTCAAATGCGATATTGTATCCTTAATTAGTGTAGTTTATTTTAATCTAAAAGGAAGGTCGTGTTATCATATCTGTTTACTGAATTATTATAACGTAAATAGCGCAGATCATATCAAGTTGATTAATATGCGTCAACGAGATGGACGGAAGTACCGATCGAGATTGGTTGAAAATGGATGAAAGAGGAACTGTTTATGGAGGAATAAATTTATAACAGATGTTAATTAAGGAAAGATCAGATAGTAAACTCGAGGAAAATACAATAATTGTGTTAGAAATGGAGTCAATTAATCACATGACCTATCGTTTAATTAGATTATTTTTCAGTCCAGGGATTACAATTTTCTCGCTATATATATTAGAGCAATAAAGTTTAGTGTTTTATTTTCATAAGGTTATTAAAAAATGATCCAGTTAAGCAAATTCATATTTCAGGTCATGGTTAGTGTTGCGTTTAAATGTGTTTCGCTCATGTTACTCATTTTTGAATAATAATTCTGTAATAATATTTTACACGCGATAATCGAAAAAATAGTAAAAATACATAGATCAGAGAGCAGTTCCTCATAAAAAGTACATTTTGATGATGTCAATAATATAAACATACACAAAAAAACTTTCAATTACACAAAACACAATAATTTTAAAGAAAAATAAAACATAAAAATCGAATATTTTGAAAACCGCTACTTATTTTAATGCCGTAATTCCAAACAGAAAAGTTTTATAAAAAAAGTGCTGCTCAAAGACAAACAAATGGGCTGCGCTAAAGTTTATAATAACGAAGTAAACAAAACTTACACAACATTTCAACCGACCGACAGACAAGAATTAATTAATATATTCACCAATCCTGAATTAATATTAAAGATTTTGGCGCTAATATATAGTCCTAAAATAGCATAGTCTTTTAATAATAGCGCATTTTTTATACATAAAAATTAGATTACCACTGCCGGGGTTTGAACCCGCAACCTCAGAATTACTAGTCTGATACGTTACGGATTACGCTATTCCGTCCTGTAAATGTATTAAATATTCGCGAAAATTTATACGGTGATATAAATTGTGAAATATAATTATGAAAACAATCTTACTCAACGTCAGTGTAAACGTTAAATAATTAAGGAATGTAACCAATAAAACGTATGCTATGAAATACTACAATATTTCTTTTTTCTTCAATATGTTAGCCTTAGTTTACTGAAGACCATTAAGAGTACCGGTGAGTTCAAAATTTAACTTAAAACTACGATAAGACAATATTTTACTCACGGTCTTAAGTGCAACTAAACAAAATTTAGAAAGTATATATTTATAATAGACACTGGGATGACTAAATTACAGTTTAGTAGTGACTATAAGTCCCAAAGAGCGTTTTTGTAAAACAAGATGAATATGCTTTATATCAACAATTCTTTTAATGCTTACTGGCTACACAATCTGCGTTTTTACATATTTCAGATACACTTGCATTAACTATTGTATGATATAAAGCTATTATTTTTAAGAAGCAATGATAATGTTGATGTATTGTAAATCAAATACTCACATTTTGATCTCGGAAGCCATAGACGGAACACAAAATTTAAAGATTTCATTACGAACACTGTTTATATAGTTTAATCAATGTATACTTATAATCCTTACACGAATTATGGATATATATTAAATTTTCATAGGTAAAACGTACCTAGTTAATTTACAATCAGAATATTTATATTCAGTTAAATCGAACAACGCACATAAATAATTAATGAAAATTGTATAAACTACTGTTACGTTGCTACCAGGCAACGTGTTTTATATTTAAATGCTGATTTTCCATTGGTCGACAGTCTGAGCCTTTAATTTAAAACAAAAGAATTCAATATTGCAGAGCTTCGAAATCAATCGAACATACTCAATTTTTATTTTTATTAATTTGAATTAAATATATTTCATTTGTTTATATAGAGCGATACGATTTACAGAGTAACAAATTTAACGAAGAGCGTTTAAATTTTGAAGCGAGCGCGTTAAAACAATTATATATAAGATTTTATTAAATTTGGTCAAAGTGCGTAGAATTGTATAGAGAATAAACATATATCAGATATACTGGCAATTTAATATAGAATTTTATACAGTCTGGTATTCACACACTCGCAAGCTGCGGTACTTGACGATAGTGAGAAAATGACAGCTAGTTTAATATAAATATATTTTAATATAGAATACCTAATTTAATTGAAATAAGTGAAGAATAACATTATTATATAAGTAAATAAAAAATATTAAGCATGAGTTAACACCGATGATTGAGTTCACTGGGAACAAAGTTAATGGCGTGGAATTGGGGCACAGACCCTCAGCGACGCACCATGTTGGACTGTGGTCAGCAAGACGCGCTGGTATCGTCGTCTTCAGGAAGACAAAGTAACATAGATTGCTGACTGACCTTCTAAGAAGGGCATCATATAAGGTTCTCAAATATGATGATATCGTACTCGTTTGAAAAATCATGTTGATTTTTTTTCAGGTTAATGTTATGGTTGCCTCTTTGGGAGTATGTGTCAAAATACATTTTGATACACATTTAATTGTGAGAAATCTGATATAATTAAAATGAGCTTATCAATTGCGGGGAAATATATCACATTTTCAATGGAAATTCAACTCAATAATGTATGCATAGATCTCCTATTGGGTTCGCAATTCGCATTAATAATCATAATACATCGACAAGTGCACTTAATTACATCCATTACACTATCGACGCCCATACAATATATCGATAACGGTACAAGAGAAAAGCCGACGTGTCAACATAGTCATCCAATGACGGAATGACTTTACACGGTCGCCATTCGCGAACCCAGGAATGCGTGTACACACAGGAACCCACAACATTTGCATGCTACGTTGCGTCGATCTAATCGCACAAAATAGCAGTACAATGTTGTACTTCAAAGTATGCATTCTCGAACCACCAGAAAGCGTTTAGGAGTCTAAATTCGAAACCGGGTCGAACATTTTTCTGCTCTTCTGTAACACATAGCTCCAACTCTAATCCGTCTTCCTGGTTAATCAACCAGACGCAATGACACGAAATACATATAAATATAACTTACATCATGTATCAGTTTAACTGAGCATTCTTAACAATTAACCATGTTGACGCAATTTAGTATTCTTCGCGCGCCCAGAAACTACCGTTTCGATTTCACCCAAATTGATACTTCCCGATCGTCATGGCAATTTTTCGGCGATTTGCTATGATGTTGCATAAATAAAGATTATCTAGAATTAGGCAATCGAATCGAAAGCAACTAAGAACAAAAGTGGAGTGGCAATTAATCGAGAAGAACGATTGAAAACAGATTGCACAAGATGTCGATGATCGGCATGGTGCATTAGAGATAATCGTCAATTTAAATATAGAAGAAATGCGTGGAATTGATAAAAACAGGCTAAATTAATCATTTCAGCAATAAATAAAAAAATGATTACTTTCAGATCAACATTTCAATAATTTTATTTATGTACAACTAGGAATAAACCGGAACAAAACGGTATTCCACCAAATATAATAATTCGCTTTGCGGGCCAAGATGCCAAATTAATAAGTGAGCCTAAAAAAAGTAATTTCATTCAAATTTTTAAACATAATGTAAGTTTTATATTAGAGCACTGTTTTTTATGTTAGTTATTAGTGCAATATGTTAAGAAATTCCATGATATCTGCAGCAAAGGCTTCCAAAGTCATTTAAAATTCGATAATTTTCGTTTACATTTTTTTTTTATTGCTTCTTGAAGTGCAAAAATCGCAATAAAACTTTATTAGGAATGGCCCATCAAACTGCTGTATAGTAGAGTAAATCAAGATAATTGGCTTTCTTTTCTGATAAAAAAAAGAGTCACGAATCTGACGACAGATAAATTCACGAGAACCAATAAAGTTCACCGCTGAATCGCTGACACAAATGGTTCAATAACACATGATCGATTGAGATGTTTCCCACAAAGTACCTTCTGGTGTATAATGCAATGAATAATTAGAAGCTTTGAACACCTTGCATTTTTACAAGCTTCATATTTTCCAACTAAGCCTTAACCTATTTTGCGAATATTTTTAACACCATCAAATGTGACATATTTTAGTTGATTTCACTTCAAAATGTACATTGTTAACGTTTTTTCAACGTCATTAAAAATATTTCATTCCGTGCAGACTATTCATGAATGTTAATTGTTTAGTCACTTCAAACATGGTGCAAACTAGTAACTTACTTAATAACTAACTGTTTGGAAAAGCCTCTAAAAATAGTTGCTTACTGTTACCATTTTTACCTAACCTTTTAATTACAAATATTCGCTATTTCGCAAGATGCACTTGTAAATATTGAACATAGGGTGCCTTAGGAAAACCTGGATTCAACAAGAGGCCGAAAAAAACTTGAAATCATTTGCTTCGCTATTTAATTGACTATTGATGTTACTCACAATGTGCTCAACTCTTCCAGAAACTGTTCTCGTCGTAAGACAAATAAATTAAAATAAATATATTTTTTCTGTTACATTTATTAGAATGCAACAAACAAACATGACTTGATTAATTCACCATCGATTAATGGCTTTCTTTAATAATTTATGAATGAGCTACACGTTAACTGACTTTAATTATAGCCTCATTTATTTTCCAATTTTTTTGCGAGTTGTAAATGAGATACATTATATTATTTTTGTACGGACATAGGTTCATCGCAAAATAAATAGAATGCTTTGTCATCTTCTTCGATAGCAAAATAATTCATATATTTTTCTGTTTTAAAATCACGACATTCGAAGTCTATTTGTTTCTTCTTTTCCGGCTTTAACAGTGATATGATGAATACCACGGATACTAAAATAAGACCGAAATATCGCAAAAATCGTTACACGGGACACTGAAAACGCTGTCGAATTTTAACTCCGCAAAGCAATAGGGACACCACATACGGTCATATCTCGCAATTCCTTAACGCGAGGGTTAGCACATATTTTGAAATTTTAAAGAGTTTAAAAATGTTTAAAATAGGCATCGGTCTAGATTTGCAACGTTTTATAGTGCCCTGCCTGATAAAAACAGGCAACCATCATCAAGCAAGCCACTACTGTGCCAACTGTTTAGAACATGTTTTTTATCTATATATATTTAGTCGTTTCAATATATCAATGTCTTTTTTTTATAAATAAGATATAAAATAAAAATAAAATAACAAAACTAATTATATTAAATTTAATACATATAACGTTAATATATATATAAATATATATATATATATATATATATATATATATATATATATATATATATATATATATATATATATATATATATATATATATATATATATATATATATATATATATATATATATATATATATATATATATATATATATATATATATATATATATATATATATATATATATATATATATATATATATATATATATATATATATATATATATATATATATATTATTTTTTTATTACAATATATTAAAATGACTATGATAAACTATTATATGTATGACACATTTATTTTATTTAAATTTAAGTTTTAAGTTCTATATTAAAAATGCAAAAAGTTACAGTTTAATAAATAATTTTTTGAATAAAAATCTCAACAATGAAAATTTCTATGTTCTTTATCTATAAATCGAGTAATCTTATCTTTGTGGCAATTTTTGTTGTACTATTGGTGCTTACAGCTTATCTTTTAATTTAAATTGCTAAGGGGGGAGTATCATGGGAAGCAATTTATTTGGGTACTCTAGTACTGGCAACACACTTTGTTCAGCGGCGCGAACGTATAATAAGAATTTCATCATCATGTTACTATGTACATATGTATATACAGGATTGGCCATAATTCATTGCACGTTTTAAATAGCTTATGAGCATAGACGCGTTTCGCGCTCTCTACCGATTACACAGTATTAATTTAATTAAATCGTGGCTTAGGAAGTTCGAAGAGATCGGTTCAACGCTAAATAAGATGAAATCCGGGCTATCACGGAGCAGGAGAAGCGAAAAAATGTAGTGCAAGTTGACAAATCTGTACGAGAAGAGAGATAGCGATACCAAGACCTCGCGTCGAATTTTTAAATTTGGACTTGAAACTAAATCATATAAGATCCAATAGATGCAATATACATATAATGTAACTATACCGGTGGTGGGGGAAATGTTTCATAAGATACTGATATCGCGTAGAGGTGACATCCCATTGTCCCCTCGCACCTTAGATTTGACACCTCTTGATTTTATCTCAAAAGTCGTGTTAACTTGAATAAAGCTGCTACAATAACTTAAGGCGAATATTCGTCAAGAGATGAGAGCCAAAATTCCAGGCGCTTTGTGTCATATTGTTTTAAAGCCTAGGTGCCAGATATGAGGAGCGGCGAAATGGTGACCACCCATTCGTCAAAGTAAATAACATAAATTTTACTAACGGTTATTCAATAAATAAATTGCCATTTACTAAAATATTTTTAAAAACCGATTATTGATGATTGTTGTTGCTATTTGTTGACATTTTTTATGTAAAATTCCTGGACTGGTAAATACTTCATTATTGAAGTTAGCATTCGGTATTATTACTGATAATGATGATAAGAAAGATATCCACCACAAAAATTGGTAAATACGTGATCGGTTTGTTAATAGAAATGCGAAAATACACCACCATGCTCTACAATTCCACGTGCAATTTGTTCACAAAAACAAATATACGCAGAATTCACATATAAATAAAACTAATTTTAAAAATAAACACAGCAGTATTAATTTTATAAATAAATAAAATTAAAAAATGCACGTAACATAATAATAACAATAATATCTACAACCAAACCTGGAGAACAACAGATATATTGAATATAACCCTGTGTATTTCCACATAACACTACATCCCCTCAGAGCAACCAACCAATCACAGGGCAGAAATTAAGAGCGCAGACTGTTAAAATTCAACAGACTGTAATATCTAATTGATATAATGTATATGTTATAATATTATTGTCATACAAACGGATCACTGATTAAAAAGAGAGTTCAAATCCGGGTCACAAAGTATCACATAGGCACAACATAAGCACAACTCAATAAACCAACATAACAAAGTCAAATAAAATATCGTTATCTCATTGAATTTAAAGCCGATAAAAGTCGGAGCTTAAAGCAAACATTGACATATAGATAAAAAATTATATATATACACATTGTTCCTCTTTATGCGTCAAACTGTAACTATAGAAGCAATAACTCGAAACAAGTCTTACCTCCATTCCAAATACTTCACGTATGACGATTGTTACGTACATATGTGCGTACAAACAATTCAACAGTTAAGATAAGCTATCGGCAAGGCGCGAGAGCAGATTTCTTCGAAATCAAATCAAATGGGGACCCGCACGCTTTGGGCGCCCAGAGTAATGAGCTCTGGGCGCTTCCGTCGAGTTTATTGTATTACAAGAGTGTTATTAGCAGCATCCTGTAATTAGGGAGAACAATGAACCACCGAGCATGTGGCGGGCACTCGGTGCAGCTGCTAGTCGACAAGTGCAAGTGCAAGCTCATAGGTGATGGTCGGAATCTCAACCGGAAAGTGTTATGTTATGATGATCGTGAATAATACATCCATGTGTGTGGATTGTAAATGGCAATGGTTATCAAGATGAGCACGTGCACTTCCGGAATTGAGATACTTCTCGCTGATATGAAGCGATTGCTATCTTTCAGGATATTTGTGCAAAAAAATACAATCGATTCCGCTTAATTGGACCACTAGTTTGTCAGGACAGACGGTTAGATGTACCAAATCCAAAGGAACAGAAACCAAATAAGGAAACTAATTTACAATAATAATTTACTTCGGTTATCTAGGGCACCATTCCATTTAATTAGGACAGTAAATTTAATAAGAAAGGGGTTTGCAAGCTATAATCGTTAGTTATCCGGAATTTTTGATAAAAGATGATAATTTAGCATATAACAATGACAATGATGCATTAGAATAATTAATTCAAAGCATCAAACAGTAAGCGAAGACAACGACAATGATGATCAGTGTCCCCTTTGTTACAAAAAATGTAAATCAGAAGATTCCCCATCGAGCTCGACGATTTACCGTTATATTCTAATTAGAATCCACTACTATTTGCCTCTCAGCCATACCCCGTGGGTGTTATTTATGCTAGTAGGCAATGAAATATCCGATTTTGTACAATTGCAATTCTACAAAAAAATCATTTTAAACCATAAATTTTAATTCTAAACCAGAAATTCTCAGGTTATACCTCTAATAAAATGAAATAAAAACAGTCTTGGACCTATTCCGAAAATATTTTTAAAAAAATGTCATTTCAGTGAATTCATATCGCAGTACATTTTCACGCTGAACGTAAAATTATATTTTCACCAGTGAGGTCCAAATACATTACTAAAATTATATGCTGTTCCTAAATGTCTACAAAACTCAATTAGACAGTTGCGAAAATTCTAAATCTAATTATAGTTTTAGAACTTTCATTGGGTTTAATTCAAAATCCAAACTATGACAACTCATCTTTAATGAATGTTTGATATTACACTTGTTTTTAAAATATGATTACTATTCTTACGAATATAATATAATATTACGAACTTCTGATATAATAGCATTAGTCAAAGTATATTCAAACCGAATTTTGGTCAATAAGAGATCGCAAAAACAATTATCACTTCTCAGAAGTCAAAAATTTACGTCAAAAGCAATAAAATATGGGGGCCGTCGCAGTGGGAACGCTCGGTAACGAGCAAACGAGTTTGGCAAAACAATTCGATAAATGATATTTTATTATATTTTTTTTATTAGTATTTTTAAGATATATTGTATCTTATATTATATATTGTACATATAGTTGCCCTTGTTATCTGATTATTTTTTAAAATAGTCAACATATTTCGCTCAGCCTTCAAATATTAAACGTAATCGCCGATAACGCATATTTTCCGTAATTATTTTTCTCTTGAACAATTTTTATATCTTCACTTTTTTTCTATGCAATACATTTTACTTTACCAGCATTAAATTATCGAAAACTTGATCTTTAGTGCGCAATACAACAATACAATATAGTATTTGCACACAATCGATTGCGTAGTTTGTAACCGAAAAGAGGATATAAAAAATGTTGACTTTAAATTTTAATTATGAAATGATGAGCAACGAGGTTAATATTAATGCATCGCTTCATTCGTGCCCGTTCAATCGGAAATAATCAATGTTGCCATAAATTGGCGATGATGTCAGATTTTTAATTACTGTCTCTGTTATGCAAAGGCGTTCAATATTTATTTAACATAGTTTGTCTGACCGTTGAATTTCAATATATTTATACGTGTGAACTATTCATATATTTGCAGTTCAATTTTAGGCTAGTTTAATACTGTGACACGTATACTAAATTGTAACGTAGGTTCGAAAACGAAAGCTGAACATTTTCTCTAACAATATTGCGACTCGTTGGTACTCAGGGCAACTATGACTCCGGCAAACAACTTTCATGCTTTTCATTCATAGTTGATCCGATAGGTAGCAACTGACAGGGTATGACCTGGACAACCTCACTAGTGAAAATTCAAGATGTAACGAAATGCTATTTTCGATCTTGAATTGACCCAGTTATCTTATCTATACTTGGCTCTGGACGCTGGAAATGCATTTTTAACAAGAATTTGATACTGCGGTAGTCCTTCGTGGATCGACAGGAAGTCAGTGCGACAAAATGTTGGGATAATTATCAAATTTTTGATACGATATCACAATGTGACAATGGTCATGAAAATTATTATTCATAAATACGTACCACGTTTTAATATATAATTTTCATTGTTGCTTAACAATGCGCAACACAAGTACGACATTTTTTTCATTGAATAAAATATTATCAGTGAGATTTGTATGAATATTTTTTTGACATTCTTGCTTGATGATTAAATAATTAAAATGATATACACAAACATACTAAATATTATAAACACATTTAAATATATGATCGTATGTACTATGTGCAATATATTAATAAGCGCACCTCTTGCAATATTGTTATAAAAACTTTTAATTTGATTGATGCATGGCACCTTTTTGAATTTGGCCAGAAAAATTAAATACTATGAAACTCAATGTAGTGGAAATATTAAAAAAGCGAACACTGATTGGCCAAATTTTGCCACCCCCATGGAAAATGTTGAAATGACGTCCCTGTTTCAAAAAACATCTTTTGGAAATTGCAGATGAGGATGTTAGTGAGCCAATTGCATCGCTTTTTGAACATACAAAATGTGACATGCTTTGCATTGCCAAGCATTTCCACTCCAACGACACGATTTTATTGCTTTTGACATGAATTTTTGATAATTGTTTTTTGCGCCCTTATTATGCTCAAAATTCGGTTTAGATATGGTTCGTTTGATTCTCACTTATTACAAGTCGTAATATCGTTATACGCTATGATCGCTAGATAACCGAGCGTTTCCACTGCGATGGCGACGGCACTATTTTATTGCTTTTGATGTGGATTCTAAACAGGAATAAAGTTGAATTTAGCCAGACAAATGCTTGTTATTTAATGAAATACTATGAATTTTAATGCGATGGAAATATTAAAATAAATTACTTTTTCCCCCTTCCCCCCCTAAAATGATGTCCCTGTCTTGAAATTTATAAATATCACCGTGGTCCTTACCTCATGTGGCACCCATAAATTTATCAATTAATAATGATACCACAGTAGAACTAAAAATGGCAGCTAGAGTGACATGTGCAAGTGTCACGTCGCTAATGTTTGGGAGTAATTTTTGTTACAAACAGACATATATTTTTTGTTATAAATTTTATGGTATAGATATCAATATTTTTTATTATAAAATTATTCAAAACATAAAAAAGGAGAGATGATGTACATATTGATTATACGTGTCTTGAAATATTGCTATCTATTTCCTATAAAAAACTGTGATTTCTGAATCGAATGAAGTATTTTTTTAAAACAAAAATCAATGAATTGTAAATCGACTTTTGTATTGAAAATATAAAATTTTAATTTATAAATATAATCAATCATTAAAATGCAACAAAAAGAGATTTTTTTTATAAAAAAATCAGCAATATTTAAACAGCATATAATTTTATATTTTAATAAAATTATTTTCACTTTGTAATAAAAAATGTTAATAATAATGGCTTATATAACAATTGTAACTAATATATACTATTTGATATTTAATTATGAATAGAAAACAGTAATCGTTTACTTGCAATGTTGTGTAATATGAACTTATAAATTAATACTAACCATTTAGTGCAATTTACTACAAAACAGATTGAAGATTTACTATGTATAAAATTTCACTTAATAATATTAAAACTGTTTACATAAAATATTAAAAGTGGTTTTAGTATGGTTTTTTTACATAAACATTTACCATAAAATAATATTCATATTATAAAAAGACTATTCATATTTATTATTCTCATACATACTCATCCATACTGAGAACAAAGACGTAGTTCTACGTCAAAAAAATGTGTGTGACATTAACTAAATATATGTAATAAATAATAAAACGTTTGGGAACAACTTACTCCAAAAAATAACACTAATAAAAATAAAATGCGCACGAAATATCACTCACTTATTGATAATTGTAACACAAATTAAAATATATAATATCAATTCAACAATTTACATCTTCCAACACGTGCTGTCCTAATACTATCCAGTTACTTTTTGCGTCATGCATTGTGTGGCGCGGCGTCGCTCGATTTTTACTCACAAGGGAGAGCGAATACCTCTCGCGCCACATGCGATCCTAATACATTGTACGATGCCGGCGACTGCGGTCGGCGTATGCCTACTCCTTTGACGTCACAATCTGAAGGTGCACCTAGACTAGACCGACCACTCGCAGCTGTTTGACCTTGTGGATAGACAGCGATCATGTTGCCCCGATACAAATCGGCGCTGCGAAACATCCCGCACCGAGCGGTTGGCGCATGATGTTATTATTACACCCAAATAAACTATCGCATTCATGCGTTCCTAATACAACTAAGCGAAAAAGCTCAGAAGGGGACAGATATTATTAATTAAAAATTGAAATTAATTTCCTTGGTCAAAAAATCTTATACTTTTTTTGTAAAAGATTTTATGAAACTCGCTTTAAAGTACATACATACACGTCGCATTTTATACATATACTACGTGCGTTTATTTTAGTCTCTAACCATTAGTAAAATTCTATGCAAATACAAAAATAAACGCGTAATCGAGAGAAAGATACCAAAATACACTTTCAAAGCGCCGGAAACGATCGCCTAAAAGCCTTAACTTCTAAAATGGCTGTCGTCTATTTTCGTATGACGAATTGCAAAAACTTGGCTTCCGGATCGATTCGCAAAAAGGATTATATTCGGCCGATTCGTTTCTAATAAGTTGGCAAATCAATCGCACTCGCGAAAACAGAGAAAGGGTTAAAAATTTGCTCCTATACAAAGTGAAAGACAGTAAATAAATTACAAATTGGGATAAAAGTTAATAAAATATATTTCATTTAATTATTAACTTTAGTCGTTTTCATATACGAGATGTGATTAAAAAATAAAGACAATTTTTAGAATAAGCTCATTCTTATGCCACCTGTCAGTGTTTGGATGCGTAGTTTGTGTCTGACGACACATTTTGTCACGCTCACAATTTCTTTATTTTAAAAACGACGGAACAAAGAACTCGCGTTAAAAAGTCCAGTGAAGTGGTTTACGAATAGTACAAAAGTGCTTTATAATCACTGAATCACTATTAGGGAGATTGCTGAAGAAGTTGGCGTATTCTTATTCTTACAGCTTAGATCTTAAACTGTGTATCATAAATTAATTTCTGAGAAATTATTCAATGAAGTCACATTCGTCCCAGAATTGCTTCAGTGCATAATAACAGATGTATGGCTATGAAATCGATAAAAGCACGTCAAGTTCGATCGAATGTCGTGGTTTAACTTAGTTATTTTCTATTATAACGATATAGTCTACTAAAATAAATTAATAAGGAGCAATCCAAAGACAATTTCTTCATAATTTGCACCAGTACTAATTCGTGATTTTTTTTATCAAAATCGATACCGCAGCCACGGTATACGCCATGTGACTTTTTCCTGTTCATAGGGAAGATAAAAGCTGAATCGCTTAAATGAGCTGAAGAAACGCTTGTATAAGTATATTATACATAAAAATAATAAATAAATATTTTTTGATAAAAATCAAAATTGGCAATGTATTTTTAGGAACTTTTCTTATATATTTTTTTTTGGTGCAGTGAGCATGACGTCTTGCTAATTTAGGAACAAGTCCAGTGGCCGTACAAATCTATGTTTGTCTTTAATACTTAAAATAATAAAAATGAACAATCGATCGATAACAGTACTCATTAAGAGGCGCTACTAACTTGAAACATCATTGCCGTTTTACGTTTGCGGAAATCGATTGTCTTTCTTCTTCGATCACTTTCATATTATTATCATCTAGAGATGTAAGAACTTTAATCGCCTCATTAAAAAACCAGTATTTCCGCAAAGATAAAAGGAACAAAGAGGCGCAACTATCATGAAATATTTTTTGCCGTTTTGTTTTGCGCATATCGGTTGCCGTATTTCAATAATACTTTAATATTATTATTTTTAATTTACTTTGATTATTCTATAAAACGAACAATTGCACAATAATGGGTCACTCATTAAGAGGCGCGAACATTTTTGCTATTTTGATTTGCACACATCGGTTACCGTATTTTAAATAACACTTTAATACTATTGCTATTTCTATTATTATTATTTTTAATATACTAAGCAGCATTTTTGCTAAGATAAAACCAACAATCACTCGATTATGGTACACTTATGTTTTTGTTTGTATGCATATGTAAATATTTATAAAGTAGGACAAAGACTTGGCTTATTATAATCACGAAAGAATGCACTTTGCCAAAATACAAGCGCAAGTCGGTAGAAAAAGTTACAGACAATAACATAGTCTGATTCCGCCCTGAAGCATTGCATTGACTAGAATTTCAAGAGTAGGGAAAAGTGAAGCAGCTCTATATAAGCGCGAATATGGCTCAATCACTACACTTCCACTAGATATTTTCACAAGTAAGAACTTGACTTTTCATCGAGTATTATCAAGACGTTCCGAAGAAGACCAAGGATGTAGCCGTCTTCTACTTTACGCGAGTCCGAAATCCAACAGTTCAACTTGATATTTGATACTACGTAACGCAGATAAAGCTACAAAAACAACACGTATGTATACTATTATTTTTGACATTCACTTAATAAATGAATGCTTCTCTCGTGCTTACAAGCGGAGCATCCAAAAAATCTATAGCTACGGTCAATTATTAAATAAAACTATATACACGTAGAAAATTCGGGCGAACCATAATATACTCATATTTGTTTTAAAATATTTTGTACATAGATATGCACATACATTATTATCTATAAAATGTCAATCGACATAAGAGATATATGTCAGCAACAGCAATAGATACTATCAAATAAATAGCGTCGGTATCGTAATTAACAATCTCAGTTTATATCGAGCATAAGTGCTATACTTTCTGGTGATTGACATAGAGTTTACTTTAGGAACATCAAATAGACAGGCGTATGAGATCCCTTTTTAATGAAAAGTTTATTTACAGAATCCGATAACGTAGTAAAGACTATCTAACCATAGACGGTTAAAATATTTTTATTCAGTCTATTGATATATTAATTGCTTACCGATTAGGTTAAAAATCGTTGATAGAAATCCATAAAAGGTAACAGTCCATTTACATTTCCAAATACGATTCGATGTAGAAAACGGCCTCGATAATTATCGCAATTATTGAATTAAAAACATGTAATAAACTCATATTATGGAGTTACATTTTGCATAATCTTTCACTGCTTATATCTAATCTTTCTGATTCGCTAACGCAGCACTGAGTTATCATTACACGAATTAATGATACGCATTTTTTGGAGAAAATAATACATAGTGCAAATTAATAATAAGCTTGAATAAAAACTATTATAATAAATATTATTACGTATAATTTTAGAAAATGCTTTTCATTTTTAAATCCATAAAACACGCAGTGAAAATATTATATATATTTTCAAACCATATTTAAAGAGCATAGTCATAACACTATATGAATGCAGGAAAGATATAAAGTTCCTCAACCTTTTTTCAAAATTACGTCTCACGGGAAAACTTTATATCTCGTGAATTCTGTTGATCAAAAAAAATAAAGTAAGGACACGTCAAAACTTTATGCGTTTCTTATCCTCTTTCATAAAAAATACATATTCAGATAAAATCTCATGTTGATGTATTATTCAAACATCCGAATCGGAATTTTGTACATTATACTGAGAATTTACCTGTTTGACCCGAATGAGTAATTAAGTATGATGAATAACATTTCCTAAATCTTTCATCAAGACACTCAATCATTAGTAGTCTGTGTATCATTAAATGCACATCGACACTTAATTCAGAAGCAATCATAGCACCACTGCATTCACTCAATCAGATACTTCAAACTTCAAACTAGTCGATGTTTTCTTACACAACATTCCAGCTGCTCTAAAACTGCTTTACTCCCTTTAAATCCGGCCCCTATCTTAATTGTTAACAGTCACGTAGTGTAAATTGAATTGAGCTTTTCAAACAAATCTTCTGTATTATAAATAACCTTTTTTACTACTGAATGAAATTCCGATCGTCTGGAGTCACTCCATAAGAAGGGTGCTCAATAGATTTCGCGTTATTCACAGGTCAATGTAGACGACACCGATCTCTATATATAATACAAATACGCGTGTGTAGATAAACATATTCATGGTCGTGTTTGTACACGAACAGAAAACGCACACACGGAAAAGAATCAGTCTGCTAGATTTTGTACGTGGCGGCGAAACCTACTTTTTTGGTTTTAGCATAAATTACCTGTTTGTAAAGTAGTTGAAAAAAATGTCAACCGACTATAGCAAACATAAACTAGAAAGAACACTTTCCAAATTTTATTATGTATTAACTGTTTTACTAATGACTCTTGTGAATACATATACATATATGTACGTTTTTGATATAATTCTGCACATACTAGCATTTATCTGAAGGTGGGTTTTAAGTGCTTTGAAGCAGAACTGGACCAATACATTTACTTTAGTAAAAGGAATATGGAATGTTGCCGTTCCATAAATAGAAATGATTTGTAGGACGTTATTAGCTTTACCTAGCTCAACTCTCGTAGATCATCGATATTTATCCGGCAAGCGAGTCATGTTTATATTTTGCAATAAAGATCAAGAAATAATTAAATAGGCTATTTGTAAATAACACATTGTGTTATTAAACATTAAAAGCCACTATTACTATATTATTATTACAGAAGTTTTAAAAAACGGGTGCGATTTAACAGGGAATTATTTTAAGAGATATGTGCATTTAAATAAATACTTAGTTCCAAAAAACGAATTGTTTGTGCATTACAATAATGAAAAATGAACATTTAATAAATATATCTATGTTCAAAAAAAAATATTAGATTGAACAACATTTTATTTGTAGTGTGCACTAAAACGAATGATTCGCGCATTAAAATAAATAAGCTGTGCATTAGCGTTCCATTGGTGTAGCCAACGACCGAAGTTAAGCGACATTAGGCATGGTCATTGGGCATTATGGGTGACCGCTTGATGACACACTGGGTGTTATTGACCATAATGCGAAGTTATTAAACCATTTATGTAAGGTAAATATAATTATTTTTTTAAATATATTCGTAACAAAAAGTTATTCATGGAGTGTTCACTGTTCTGATCAACAGTTAAAAAAACTTGTTTTAGTTAATTAATAACTTGTCGCATTATAGCCAACAACACTCGGTATGTCACCAAGCGGTTAACACCTGCTTAACTTCGGTCGTTTGCTACACCAACGGAACGCTAATGCACAGCTTATTTATTTTAATGCACAAATCATTCGTTTTAGTGCACACTATGAATAAAATGTTGCTCAATTTGAATTTTTGCTTTAGTATTTTTCTCGAGAAACTCGAGATTTTAAGCTCAAGTGGAAACACTACTCTGACTTTCCGATACTTTTGCTTTGCTGCTCACGGTTCGTAGTGAAATAGATGCTTACTTTTACAGACATTTCAGCAGCCTATAATGAATTTGAAATGTCTGTTTTCTACAACATTTATCAATTACATTTTATACCAGTTACTGGTCTGTATTTCTAGGTATGTACCATAATAATTAATTTGTTTACTAATGTTGGACTGATACAGTCCTTGTACATCCAATAAAATTACATTCGCTCTTTGATCATCAATTAAATCACAATGTTTTTATATTTATGTTATGTTTATATAATATACAGAATAAATTATTAATATAAAAATTAAATACCGGCAATTCAAAACACGCAACGGAAGATGACGATTGCTTTCTCCGGATTCAGCAATAATAATGCCATTTTTATGAATTAACCAGTAAGCAAAAAACGGACTAAGTGATTTTTGTATTATATATGATTATGCAGCATTTTAAATGCAGCGCCACTAATATAACCAAATAGGTATTTTCATCTTCAAACGTAAGCAGTGAGCCTAACTGCCTATGTTCATGGACTTTTTAGTAATTTTATGAAAATAAACTTGATACATAAAAAAACATCTATCATTACAATATACAGTTAAACAAACGTGACATGAGAACCCCCAGAAAACGAAATCGCCATAACGCGATTGAAACCTAACCAATAGACGTGATCATAAAACATGATTCATTAAAGTCTATATATTATCTATAAAAAAAAAATATCAATACAGAGGCTTTTAATATTTTTTATAAAATTATTAATAAATAAAAATAATAAAAAACATATGTTATATATATAATGTTTTTTATTTATTATTTCTTCAATTGTAGTTGTAAATATATAACTATCTGGGATACTTAAAAAGATACTCCTCAAAGGGTTAACAAGCGAGATATGTAGCATCTTAAAATTTTAAGTGTGTGGGCGCACCTTTACTTGCGCCCACTAACTCACAGAAATGAATCGAATAGATCATTGTTTTCTAGCCATCGCTGACCTTTCCTATCACCCCGTATAAGCTCGCTAAAACGCCAGTTCATTGTCTTGCATCCAAAGATTATAGACTTTAATTAAAACTGCAACTATCGCCATTGTTCGACGTTTCTCAATGCGCAATCGGCCCTAATGGAATCGACTCTTCCTCGGATTGAAGGCAAACAGCGTATAAATCGTGAGAAGCGAGAATTTCGTACGTCTCATTGTGAGTGTGCTATTATGCGAATTATGCAAATTTCTTCTAGTGAGCAAACACAAAAAAGACCGATTGTAATCTGCGGTTCAGATTCTGTAATCGATTGCGAATTGTTTAGCGAGATCACAATGGCGATGGCCAACTTGTGAGGCTTGATACCATGTGTGTATAAAAAACAATCCGCAAAAATTATCGTGTGGCAACAAAACTAGAGATACAATCTCACGTTGTGCGAATTGAAATTTAATATATATCTTTACTCTTTTATGACTCGTTATGCAAAGTTAGAATTACTTGCGGTACGTAGAGTTAAATGTCAATTTAAAGGCATTAGATATACGAAGAAGATTTGTGAAAGTTATGCTACATCTTAATTATAGGCATTAGACATTTTAAATGACGCAATGAAAGTCATGGAAATATGTGTGTTATTCGTGGATTCGTATTGAAAGACTCGTATGTGCATTGATGCATTATTTACTAGTTTATGATGAAAGCCTGAATTTTGAGCTCATCTGCCATCTGCCTTTCCATTGTTATATTCAGAATAAGCATTGTTATAAATTGATTAGTTGATATTAAGTGAGAAAACAAGTTAGTTTTATCTCTCGCATACGTGATATAACGAGGTATTGGATTTGACTAAAAGTGACACTATCAAATTGCGGTGAAAACCAGTGCGGCGAGTATCTGATGTGAAATGCGTGATATCATCATTTCTATTACAACGTATAGAATTTCAAAATTTCAGATCTAATATAAGTACTTGCATGATTTCACACGTTAAATTTACAAATCATATAGTAATACAATACGCTACGATTTGCGCTCATTTGCACTGATATAAAAACAATTGAGACACGATGAAGCGATCAAACCTCAGTATCATATCATATACATTTTTAGATATATTAAATATATTTGCAGCAAAGATCTGGCTTTCAGAGAAGTATCACATTGCAAAGCAATAATTTAATTATCAAGCGCTTATTATCTAAATTGAGCAGCTCTGCAAATGTATTTGCATCTGATTGCTTATCCACGCCATCCTTGAATAAATTGAACCAGAATTTTTCTAAAATCATTAAATCTTGTAGGACGTTCTGTATTGTATGTATGTATTTTTCAGGTTTAAAATTATAGTATTTTAGTATTTTTTTGTAAATTTTCCCTAATGTTTGGAAATCTGTCAAAATTTTGGATTATAATTTATTGCATTTAAAAAGTCACCGTTAAAGAGATTTTCCTACAATCGATTTAATAATTTTAAATGCAATATCTAAGTCTCTTAATATGTATAATATATAAAACTATTTAAGGAATAATACGGTGATAGCTCAAAATATCTGAAAAATCGTTCTGACATTTGGCAGTAAATCCATTAACAAGGCTTTGATTGAAACAAGTTTTAATAATGGCAATTGTATTTCAGTTACGTATTTCTTGAATCCGGTAAAAATATCGATACCTCTAATTCACCCACGCAAAGAAATCGACCCCAGCGGTTTTTCTTTAAAAGAAAAATCTGTAAAGATCGTTCTAGTACAATATCACAGACATCCGTTCATCCAATTGTAAGAAAAATGAAATATATTGATTAATAAATCATGAAGCGATCATTTGCATTTTTGCTCACTTTTTATTTCGAGATTATTGTATATCGTAAATGTCTCTTTTTATTTCGATTTTTTTATGATGTTTTCAAGTAATGAATCCGCGAATTCAATTAGGGGTTCTTTAACAAATTCGCTCTCAGAAAAAATTGATAACTCCCTTGAAAATAAAGAATTGTTACTCTAGCCTTAGATTACTCTATTGGCTTTGAAAAAAAATACTTTTTCTTTCTTTTAAAATTAATAAGAATTTTAGATTGATATTTAACGTGTAACATGTTGAAATATCATTCCCTTTCTTAACCCTTTCACCGCAGATGACTTCTATATGTGTCATCAAGAAAATCACTAGTACTCATCAGGCACCTAAATGTGCCATAAACCTTTAAGCCTAAAAATACGGTTATTTAGTATAATTTAAGGTTGTAAATTACTTATTTTATTTATTGAACCATAATAGTTTTTAAAATATGGCATGAATCGGTGCCTCCCACATATTAACAAATTTCTAAATGGCGCGCAAAAATATCAGCCGCGGTGAAAGGGTTAAGTATTACGACAAAACAGCAAACAGTAACATTTTTCTCCACCAATTCCAAAAAAGGTTAATTCCCATTTTTCATTAAACATATCCGGTTGTGAAAATACGCACAGTAGACCATAGATTCTAACCTGCGCATAATAATATTGTTATTCTAACTTTTGGTTAACGATCGCCGAGTGAGCATATGGTCCGTTTCTCTTTTAAAACATAAACACATTATGTGTATCCAAAAAGCGATGCAATTGGCTCGCAAACATTCTAATCTGCAATTCCCAAGATCTGTTTCAAACAAGAATGTCATTACAGCTGTTTTCAATATTTTCATTTCTATTAAAATTCATATTATTTCATTAAATTACCAATTCTAGAAAATATTTTTAATTGCTTGTTATCTATTAAATCCACTTTAACTGCAACAACTGTTGCTAACAATTTTTCATCAAAAATTAGAAGTTCTATGAAATACAAAATACATTGATATTTTTCAAAATATTTTTTTCTAAAAAAAATATTTTGAAAAAAATAACTGCAATGAAGAAATACCTTATTAATAAATTTTACTTTTGAATTAAAATAATATTTAAAGTCTTATGCATGTAATGCAATGTTAGGACCCGGGTATTTTATGGAAAAATATCCGAAAACCAGGCAATTAATTTGCCCGGGTATTTAGCTGCCCTAGGTTCCAAAACCCAAGAAATTCTTCTTTTTTAGGGGAGGGGTGGAAAACAGTGTAACATTTCATGGAGAAGCACCACCTGAGTAAGGCTCTAGCAGTGCGATCTATTAATCTATTTATGACAATGCAATATTACATTTTCACCAAATCCTCAAAATGAATCAAAAGCTAAAGTGATGGAATGGGTTTCTACTTAACCGTTCTAATACCACGCGCCACATACGGGGCTCAGTCAGTACGCGACCGCAATGCCAAGATCCAGATACGGGGGGCATTTACAGAATCTATTGCATACGCTACGAAATAATATTACGAGACTATTTATATATATATAGAGGCACCTATGGAAAAACCTTTAAAATAATTACTGCTTGAATATCTGTCTTAAAAATGGCTACACTTAATTTTCAACGTTGCCAGGATTGCCACACTTGCGCCTTTGTAATATATGAAAAGTATTTTTTAATAATAAATAATTGGATGTAGAGCTTGACTAAAATTGTTTCTCAAATGCTAAAGCGTAGTTAGTTATGGGTGTTCTTCCGGTTCGCATTTTTGTAATATGATACTTCTCGACCGAATTTCACGCATTAGATGATAGAGTGACATGCAAAAAATGCCGAAAAGATTTTTTTAATTTTTATATTGCTAGTTTATATTTTATAAAAAATATGTAATTTTCACTTTGTATAAAAATGTTAGTTTGCTAATATAGCAACAATTAATTCAATATTGTTTCATTGTGACAACCCTAGCACTAACTGCAAATGGATTATAAGAGTCTTTGACAAGTCGGTAATACTTTCCATATATATATTTTTAAATTCTAAGCATAGTTGGCATTGGGGTCGTGTACTACGAAATATAACGTGGCACATAAACGGTTAAAGTACCACGAAAAGAAAAGTGTGTTAGATTCAATTAAAATTAAAATTAAATTATTTTATAATAAATTAAAATAATAAAAAATATATAAAATATATATGTATTTTGTATTAATCGTTTTTATTCGAATATTTTTGAGTTTTGGAAAAAATCAACTTAAGTTTACATATTTTCTTTGAAAAATTGCTTTGATATACGAGTACGATTCCGGAACAAGATTTCACTGTACATATATTTATATATTTGCCTACTTCATTTTTCACCCAGCGAAGCGTTATTATCAGCACGATAGATCAGTGGTATAAATCGATAAGTTGAAAGACATATGACAGAATTGATACGAACTTTAATGTTTTTAAAGGTCAGAATTAGTAATCATTGTATAATTTTAGCCTTTATCGATCATAACAGATAAAGTTTTCTTAGATTTATATTTGTATTATTAGACCTACTATAATACAAAAGCAACTATAGAGTGTATACGTTATTTATCACAACTTTCCCATATTGAGTTATCTTAAATAGATCTAAAATATGGCATTTAAAATAATGTTTTTTCAAGCCATAAAAAGCACATTCCATACCCATGTCTAAAACTGGATTTTTATCGAAAATCGCATTCCCAAAACCGAGGATCGTGATCGACCGTTTCAGGTATGCTTCATTATAAAATACGAATACGTGAACCTCGAAAAGAACAGCGGTCGTGATTTTCGGCCACGCCGGCCTTAAAAAAACTAAAACCTATAAAAAAAGCCATAAGAATCTTTCGGCGTAAGGCCGTGACCGATCGCAAATTGACCCATAATGCTGCGAGTGCAGAAAAAAGTGCATCTTCGAAAGTGAAACGCAAAACCGGTCGATCCATGGCGGTTATAATAATTTTTAGAGCGGGAGAAATTCATCGAAATCGAGAGTAAATTTTGCGCAATCGCACACGTGAGATCACACGATTGCGAATAATATAATTTGTGCGAGATTGTGATGATTCTGAGAAGAATGAAGAAAAAACGCGATGAACGCAGAGCGAATGCGTATGAATACATTATATTGTAACACGTAGCGTAATCCTGCGCTTGTCGCGCCTAGCTGATAAAGAAATCAATGACCTATTGTTAAATCTGCTGTGAAATTACAGCAATTATATTATAGAACATGGTTTGTAGGATCAAAATAGCAGAACCAGTCATAGTCTTAACCGAAGAATGATGCATATTTGTTTCAACATGTATTCAGATAATGCTATAAAAATGAGAATTAAAATAGTGTTATGGGGAGCATAATCAAATAGCATATCGTACCATTCGGTCCATCAGGACACTGGCAATATCGATATTCAACCAAATCGCAGCTAGTTCGTAACGACAACCGTTGTTTTATGTCGTGTCAATAAGTTTATAAATAAACTTGGAAACTGGAGCTATCAGGAAGTTGATTGGACGAGCCCAAATTCTCCTTGATAAATCGCAAAATAACATTATAAAGGTGGCATCGGTAAGCTTCATAGAAACCTGCCGATTTTTAACACTATTATTGAACGAAAAACTTAAGAATGATTAAATTGCAGTTTCGGAATTGCGAAAAATTGTTCATGAAAGAAAAAATATATAAAATAACATCAACATAAAAAAAACCACAAATCGATTAATATAACTCGATTTAAAATTGTTTAGTAATCATTTTCTTGGTTTGTGGATCTTCAATTTATAATCGAAATAAATTATATTTTTTGATCAGAATAAATATGAAACGGTCAGTATTTATTTTAACTCAAGTCAATAACCGTAATAATTAAAATGTGGTTTTTCGCTCTTTACGGTACAATAACTTTTCTAAAAACTACATATGTATATAATTTCGTTTATTTGTATATGTTTAACTATAACGGGAAGTAAATTTTAGCTTTAATTGTGTTAAAATATTTAATTACACGTATTTAAAGTATTATTTTTATTAAGTTAAAGATAATTATATATTCATACATACATCTAAAAATAAATGAAATTGTTTTGTATGCTGGATTTATAATCTTACTAAATTTAAATTATGATTCCGATTGATCTTCAAAGGTAAAGTTTTCCTAGATTTTTTCTAATCTCGCGTATGAATATATTGATGAATAATTAAAATAAAGTCAAGCCATAGTAACATTTATTGATTGTGAGCTAAAATAATAATTTATAAAATATATGTCACTGAGTAACCGACTTTGGTTTCAGTCTGGTGTACCACAAATTAGTAGTTGTTCATTGTATAAACTTACTTGTAGCACATTGGTCTAACGTCTGACGTGTTAAAGCGGAAGATTCACAATAAATTAATAAAATAATAAAATAAATTACTTTAGTGAATATAAATAATTATTGGCAAAAAGTTCAAAAAAAACACTAAGAGGTATTTTATTAGTTTTGCTAGAATAATGATAATATATTTTGTTTATAAATAAAGAAGCCTTCTACCTAGTCTAACAATATAATCCTAAAAAAGACAATAAGAAAATTTTAGTATTAGAGAGAAGTGTATTTCTACGAATCATATTGAAAGAATAAATAAAAGTTGCATATTTAGTATAAATTGGTCTATTTATACTTTCAATAGAAATACTATTTATTGCATGTTACAAAGAAAAATACAGTTTCTTCTACTATCACGAGCAGACACCCAAAACCCACAATGGAGTTTTACAATCATAAGAGATTAAACTAGATAGTTTAAAAATGTTTTATATTAAATTTTAATATTTTTTCCAAATCAAACTTAAACCAAAAAAACTTTCGGACATATAAATATAACTAATTCTTACAATCAGAGATGGGGAGATTTACTGTAATTGATGATGAAATGAATTTTATTAGACCCGCTCGATAAACTACGTGTATTGAACCCAACGATAAAATCACAATAAAAAGAAATTAAACCGTAATTAAAAGCTTTTGAAAGGATCATAAAATAAAATTATTGATTTTCAATAAAAAAAACATTTGAAAAAATAGAGAAAATCTTTAAATCAACCATATATTTAAATGTACTATAAATGAAAACAAAACATTTTAATTTTTCATTCACGTGGTTTCGAGTGATTCTTATAAGATGGCACTAGAAATATATCAAAAGAGTTTCTAGTACAAGGGGGGAGAAGTGATGATAAAAAAGCCTCTCGAACGCCCGCACTTAAAAACTGAAAAAAGACGCTCGCAAAACTCTCCCGTCTTTCATCTCAAACCTTCTCGAACAATGCTCCTTTCCTTATCGAATCATCATCGATATAACTTTAATAAAGGCACGCTCGAAGCGTTTTCAACGCTTTTAATGGTAATGGCATTGCAGTGCGAGTGAAATCACTGATTGTTTACAAATAATTACAGTTTTGCACAGTCTATCATCTCTCTCTCACTCCACTCGCCCAGTGGAAACTCCATAAACGGACAGATCGAGAGGCAAATTATTATCAAGTTACGCCATGTAAAAATATCGGTTACTTTTCAAAGCGATGTCACGTGCCGTGAGATTTAATTGTTGCATATGCAAACGCGTCGAAAAAATGGCGAATTGAATAAGCTTTAGTTAACTCACCGAACGAGCTGTCAGAATCCGTCGTGTGTCCGTAAACGCACCAACTGTCTGCTGTGATTTGTTGTTTTTTTTATTTTAAAGTACACTGACACTTGGCCGCAACGCGACCGTAAACGACCATACACTGTCGAGACCGAGAGCGAACTGGCGCGCGAACCCTTCGCTGCATTCGCATGTGTAAACAAAACTCGATCCCCGCTGCAGTCAGGCGTATTAAACTGGGGTCGCATATATGATATAAACATCTGAATCGAAAACTGCGAAAATCAACTACATGGTCGTTTTTAATTGTATTATTACCAATGTATTTTTATATTTATTATTAATAAATGAACATTTGATAATAATATTTAATTTTATACAAAATAGAAATGTAGCGGGTTTCCCCAATTGAAAAAAAATAGCACCTTCGTGCAATAAAAAATAAATTAAGTTATATGTATGTTTAGTGTACAAACAATTAGCCATCTCAATTCATAAGAAAAAATCTCGTAAATTTTTCTCCAAGAAAAAAATGTCGTCGTGGAAATATTTCTTAAAAATATCTTGGATTATTTGAATAAGGACAAATTTCTGAGAGCTAAAAAAATTGTCACGGAAAATTTTGATTAAAAACCAGCTTGGGATTTTTATTTGAAGATTATAAATCGCTGCAGGAGCTAAGAAAATTATTGTTCAAATATTATCTACGATTTTTTTTCGAGGAATCGAGGAGATATCGATACCGTGTTAAATAAAATCAAATGGCGCCTTATTCGGAGTAAATGGCGCCCCCATTTGGAGTAATTGGCGCCCAGGGCGACTGCTCTTATAGCCCACCCCTCGGGCCGGCCTTGTTTAGAAGCAGCTTTCACCCCTCAAGGTTGCGGAAATATATTATCCAAATTAATTTATGTCTTCAGTTGATACAATATAAAATATAATTGGGAAATAAACATTGTACTGTCGATGTCAAAAATTGAGTCTTACAAGGATTAAATACAACAGTACTCTTAACACTTAAGTTGCCGCGTAGTGCATTTTTTTTATTGATGTTAAACTGTTATATTCTCTAAAACTAATGTCGAAATATAAAAAATATCTATTATTGGAACACATGAGATATATTTTTCATAAATAGATTTTTCAATAAGAGAATTCAAAAGATTTATTTCCCACGAAGCCCGTAAAATGTTAAATATCTAAATAATCTGTAAAAGGTTCTTAATAGTTTTTCCTAAAACTCTATTTCCTTAATAATATAAATAGTATTTAACAGCGCAACGTAATAATTGTCTGGTTAACCTCCACAAACCTGAATTTTGATTTTTCATAGAATTTTTTTTTTGCTAAATTATTTTATTGAGTACATTAAAGGGGCTTAATTTTTTTTTGGTAAATTTTTATATTTAGCATAAAAATATTTGTTTGTATTTTGAAATAATATGGTATATTCTTAAATAATATGGTGTACACTGTGATGTACAAAATGTGTTGGTGAAAATGGTTTAAAAAACAAGTAATAAATTATTTTACATTGCAATGTGCACTGGAGCGACAGCCAGGTGACTTAGATGACTTTGCGGTAGACATTTTGGCCATCCCTGCACTCACATATATCATAAAATATTTATCTAACATACCCCCCACCATTAAATAAATTCATACATCTAATTTTATTAAGCCGCTCTCGATTCACTGAAGTACAAATTGATTGATAGACATTTAGCAGAGCAAGTATGCATTAATTCAAATAAATCATCACATCTAATATAAATAAATAAATAGCTATTTTATAAAGCGAAAAATGTTTAAAAAAATATTGTTAGCACAAGAATTTCTTATACCCGTCATAATATATATTATTGTTATTTATCACCCCCACCCCCTTACTAGATTTATTTAAGAGAGGGGAATCTTTAAAAAACCTAAGACAAGAAATATGTTTAAAATTAAAATAATTTTATTCACATACAAAACGGCAAAAGGTATAATTACGGTATATTTTTATAATATTTAAAAATAAAAATATTCCTCCCCCTATTTTTCGCTAATTGAATTTTTCAGTTAGTCATTAAAAATCCAGTTGATTCAGAACTTTGCTTTTATTAAACGATTTATTCGCAAAATTGTTTTGTCCTTACGCACAAAAAAGGCAATTGCATTTGTGCAAATATAACAATTAACATTATCTATTCAGCAATATTGGCCCAATTGGGTGCATGCCATTTATGAATAAAAATGATAAGGCCTTTGGCACTAGTACAAATTTCACTTGGAACAATATAATATAAATGAATGTCAGATTTGCTATTTAATATTGTATCGACCGCTACGTCGACGTCTGAAAATTGGTTTAAATAGTTAATGGTCAATTTCGTACGCGTTACAGCCAAAATGTCAATTCCGCCCACGACGGCGAGAAGCGCGCCCGTTTTGAATTTTCCGATGCATGATTAATAAGTTGTGCGGCCTCTGGCGCGTGCCGACGATTAATATCACACAAAGAAAAATCTGTGACGACTCCTGCCTGGCGCCGTTAATTTTCATGCTGCGTAGAAGGCCTTGCGATTGCGGCTGCGCGAATGGAAAAGTACGCCGTATCCAGCTTCTCATCCCCCGGGATCGAAACGTCCTCTAAAACAGGTGAAGGCCGGGTGAAGGCTGGATGCTGCACGACCAGCGATAAGTCCTTCACCTTCCTTCGCCCTAGCGACCTTTAAAAGTTCAATGTCGACTCGAACAAAGGAAAAGGAACGACCGCCTAAATTATACCTAGACAATAATATTGTTTCGGCGCCCTCACACTCGACATTAGTATCGAAAGCAAGCTTTTCTACAGCGTGGTTGTTCTGAGTTCTGATTTACTTCCGGAAGACAGAGGGTTGCATACTACTAGATGTACTCGTCATATTCTATTGTTTCACTCACTCTTTTCGATTCTCATGGAGCTGATTTAAATTATAAGTCTTGATTTTTTCTAATCCCACAATAATTCGATTAATGTGAAACCAAGTCATGCTATGCTGAGTTGAAATTATTTTGTTGTCGTATGAAGCTGATGCGCTCCTGATAATATAATAATGCTAGTGTGTACCGCCGCCACTCGTCGTCGTCGTCGTCGTCGGAAGACGATTAAAAAGTCATTTAAATTAATTACGTTAACATTGATAATCTGTAAGAACATCAGATTTCAAAGTGTATAAGGTTAATAGCTTAAGATTGTGAGTATTCAAAGTATGCAGAACATATTTACGAAAACGACAGTGGGTTTAAATGTATTTACTCTGGCGCTTCTCGCACCGTTATAATACACAAGTGACGATTCGATTAACCGATTAAATACCGCAGTTATTTAACAACTTTCGATTTTTGACCCGCAATGACCGGTTACCTCTGCATTTCAGTCATAAAATGAATGCCGCAGAAGTTCGCTTTTCTCGCTGTCATCTTACAAAACATTGAAAGGAAAGTTGTTGTGGCGTACGATATGCGATCATTAAAAACGTATATGACCGTTAACAATGGTAATTAAACCTGATTTATGTGTTACAGATGCACATAATAATATTACGTGGAATATTTAAGTGGATCAATATTAGTTTTATTGTTACTGTTATTTTTATTTTAATATTATTTAGTTGCGAATATTTCAATTATTTTATGCACAAATTGCTATTTTTTTAATGAGAACTTTGATATTCAATTAGTTGCGTAGTGAGAAAGTTTTCACAGCAGTATAATATTCCACTTAAACACTATTTGTTTTGCTTTAAACATTTGCTATATTTATTAAATATTTCTGGCTATTATTAAAGTTTTAAAGTGACCATAAATTTATTTTAAAATTACAAATTTTACCATCATGATTTAACCGGTTTCCTTAATACGTATGATGGCTTTTATACAAGCAATTTTGAGCATCTTACACACATATGTACATACGTATGTATACATGCTCAAATGATACACATTTTTGCACCTGGACTTGCACCTACACCCGTATAAAATTCAGATAGCAGAACTGAAGCTAATAGAACATAGACAGCGAAGAATTTACGCAGATTGGGTGTTCGAGCAGCAGGATGCTGATTTTAAAAATAAAATCTTCTCTTATTAGGCACATTTCTACATCTCTGGATAAGTTAATAAGCAAATTTGGGGCGAGGAAAATCTTTATATGATTCACGAGAGACCATTAGATGCCCAAAAAGTGACTGCTGCGCATTGTGGCCAGGCGGCGTCATCAGGCCTTATTTTTTTGAAAACGTGAAATCGAATATATTGATGTAGAAAAAGTGTAGTTCTAACAAGATGGCGCTTGCCACACATCATGTGCAAAGTTGCATGCTTTGCGTGAAAAGTTCCCAGGTCTCGCTATTTCACGTTTTTATAAAGTTAACTGGCCGCCAAGATCATACAATCTAACGCCGTTGTATTTTTTGTAGTGTTACGCTAAGATTCGTGTCTATGCCGACAAACCCGAAACATAAACAAAGCCCTAAAAACCAACATCCGCCAAATTATAGCCGAAATACCGGTCGAAATGTAGGAAAAAGTCATAGAAAATTATATTGAAAGGATCTGTCGCTGCAAAAGGTCCAGGGTGGCCATTTAATTGATATTATTTTTTCATATTAATGAAATACATCAAATGTTCGATTAGTATAATACAAAAAACTTTGAAGATATCATTAAATTTGTGTTTTTTTTTTAATTCGGAAACTTGAGTTGGATCATCCTTTATTTCTGCTTTTTACACTAAAAAATCACGAATAAAACACTCTAGCGATATAATATTTTTAAAGAAAGTCTGCTGCAAATTTACATGTTAATTCAGTTTTATATATGGAAGCAAATACTTAAATATTTTGTTTAAATTGCAACAATACAAAAATAATTAACTAAATAATTAAATCGATTGATCAAAATAAATGTAAGTCGATGAAGGCAATTTATAGATTTAAGAAATGGTGCCAGTTGCAGCACGTTAATTTTACTCATTTGGCAAATCTAAACGAATTACCATATCTGTTGATAGATTGGGCGCAGCGAGACTATAATCGCAAAGACAGGAATTAACTCGAGAGAAAGATGCTTCTCTCATGGGTAAAATTACATCGCAATATCACTAGTGACGGCAAACAATCATGGAAATAAAGATGCGATATAATTTAAAAGAAAATGAAACATATAGCTACAATATTTCTACTGCGTTTTAATATGTTAGCGCCATTAATAAAAAAACACCCCTCTTAATTGTCTGGTTAATATTACCACTTAAACGTTTAAATTTAACCACTTAAGTCGCTCAATATATGTTACTTTAAAAGCAACCCCAAATAAAAAAAAGTTTTTTACGAGAAATATTATACATAAAAAATATATATGTATATATAATAGTAAAAAAGGAATGCTGTTATAAAAGTGAGAACGGTCACCTAAAAATATATTATGCGTTTATATAAAGGGTTAAGACCGACATGCTCTGTTGCACCTTGCAATAAACACCTCAACGGTTCTCTACACATGTTACGTAGTGCATGGGATAAAATCAAAGGGCTGTTACACAAAACACGTGTAGTTGTTTATGTGTTTACGCCTCGCCTCAGAAAATCGTATAATATTTATATTGTTGAAACCAGTAACAGTAGCATTTTAAAACAATAAACTGTGTAGAATGTAAACGTTTACATGTCTACGCGCATATTGTACATTCACCCTTACCAGTTACCACGTGCAATAGATGATGTAGAATCAATTAGGGGGAAACCACAATGTGTCACAGGGTCAACGTTCTAAACTAATGAATTAGCTCATATAATATACGTGATTATGTTTTTGTTACAAGAATGAAGTCGCGTTGGTCTCGCGCATCTCGTCAAAATAGATCTCGTTCTCGATAGATTCGCATTCTTTCAAAGGCATATAAAAGATTATAAATACCTTTTCTTTGATCTTCTCGTCCGATTGTCCTCTGCTCGAGCTACTTAAAATATCACCACAGTTCTTGTCTAAATCTAATAAGCAATCTTCAGACTTTGAGTTTCGTTTTGGGTTGTTCCCTTCGTTGGCAGTCTTCTCAGTGGCTTCGCCGACGGCCGAGACGTTAGGCTCCGAAGTGGAGTTCTTCATGCACTCCCTAGTCTCCTTCAGCTTCAATTGGAACTTCCATCTCGTCGTCAGCGGTGAAGTCGGCGTCGATTTTGGATCCTTCTCCAGTTTATGCGACAGCTTCGACTTGTTGTTCACGACCGGCTTGTTGTTTTCGTTCATATCTAATGAGCGCTCGATTGTTGTCTTTTTATAAATTAGTTATAAAAAATATAGTGTATTGTGTCATGTGAGCGTGTTGGGATAACTTTGAAAGCGACCCATGCGAGCGTGAGCAGCCGGTACGAAAATCGATACAATGGCGGCACACCCCCCTCGCCATAGACACCGGCTCGGCTTCCTCTTTTTCTTTCCCATGCATCCCCCTTTTTACAATTTGATAATACAGGTTTGAAAATAAACTTTCTAATTTATAAAAATAAATTAAAATATTAAATTTAATAACAAGTTGTACGTGCAAAAATATTAAATTTATAAGAAGAACCACATTTTAATCGAATCTACAAATCCACACTTTTGCAAACTTAATCGAAACATATATATAAACATAAACAGAATATAAAAAAAAAAGATCTTCGAAAAACAATTTGAGTTTACCTCTAAACTAAAATACTCTCTCAGCAGCATTTGCTCTTGAAAGCCAACGAACATTTGTGTGGAAAAGAAGAAAATGATTGCATCATTGAATTCATCCAGAAGATTGGGGCTTGAAGTCGTGGGATTACGGGAGATCAAGCGTTGCGTGTTGAGTTTATAATTTAAAAACACCCGGTTGCATCTGCCATTAATATTCTAAGCGCCTAATTTATAAATAATGTAGCATTATTTATTAAAGATTAGTACAAAGCAATAATAACAATATCATATCAATATTATTTGCATTAAAAGCTATGTCGACGTATTTATTTTACGTAATATTTTTTTCTTTGAGAGTAATGTAGTGCCGCAGTGTTAAAGGTGATAGAATGGTGTTGAGCTTCTAAGGTGTTATGTTAATTTAGAGTGGAATTATATTAGCAAGTCGTGGGAAGTATTTAACAATGTAACATAAAATAACGTGTAATTGTAACTTTCATAAATAAATATATACAAGCGTTTATGTCTGTAAACTTAAAAATTATCAGAGCAATTACCGTATTTTTTTAAGATTAATCAAAAAGGGGGAATAATACATAAAAAGAGCATCGCGCTGAAATGTATTAATGACATAGTGGCTTTAATTAAATAATATATATTATAAATAAGTATTATTTAATTAAAACTAAAGTAATATCATATGAGTTGTTTAAAAACCAATGTGGTTACATAAAAAAAAATGTTTTTTTGCTAATCACGACAAATGTATCATACAAAATCGATTGTATATTATTTTACCAGCCGAGTCTATTATATTATTTTATGTTTTAATATATTTACGCATTGGATTCCAGAAAAATGTTTGGTAAAAATATGTAACGAGTTTTGAATCTCAATCAAAGCAATAGTTGTTACTACTTATGCATTTGAAAGACTGTTTAAATCATCTTTTTAAATAATTTTTGTACTTGCTAAGAATATCAACGCCATGCGCAGACACCAACGGTTATGAACCTTTCGCTTTGGTTTGGCCCTAACTGCTACAAAAGCGACCAACAAAAGTTTTGAAACATAAATACATTTTAAAATTTAAATTTAAAATTTGTTTTCCGCGGGATTACACGTTAGTGATTATCATTGAACCTGTCACTGTCCTATATTTACCAAATCGGGCTTCAAGATTATCTGTTTGAATTTTGCTTAGAAGCAAATACATGATATTTAATTTTGCCTTGCAATATTCATATGATTACAAATATACAAAATAATACTGCATATGACATTAATAACGATGTTTGGCCGGTGATTGCGGAATAAACTCGCGCACGGCAATAAAAAATTTAGTTTTAAATTTTAAAACGTATTTATGTAGCAAAACGTTGTTGGCTGCTTTCGTAGCCGTTAGAGCCAAACCGCCGCAGAGGGTTCATAGCCATTGGTTTCTGAGCGTGGCGTTGATATTCATAACAAATACCATTTTTTCGTACTTATTATCAATTAAAACATTAGTCGATTAAAAACCAGTATTATCATCCGCCTTTTAAAAATATAAAATAAATATGTGAGTACTGTTCATGTTTATATTTTTAGTTGCTATGGCCAAAATTTATGCTTGTCGGTGACAGTACGCATCGTTTTTTCCTCTTAGCGTATAAGTGATTAAAGATACTCTGCGAATCGATTCGAATTCTGCAATATGGTCAAAATCGGGCTACAGATAAAGGCCACGTTAGAATTCATAGGAAAATTGTACAACTGTCATCCAGACTATCAATGGTTCTTGAGAGTGAAATGTACCAGCTGTGGCGAAGAATCGAATAAATGGATAGATGTTACTGAATCAGAGACGACTTTTTTAAAGCACGGGCGATCCGAAGCACATTTCCAAGCAAAATGTAAACTGTGCGCTAAGGAGAACAACTTCGATATTGCCGAGGGCAGCAATGGTATTCATTCTTTGATCACATATTATTGTGTAGTAATTTTAATTCATATCCCATTCGACAGGCGAATATCTAGCCGATGATAACGGAAAGTTTAAAACGATCGTGGTTTTCGAGTGCAGGGGAATAGAACCTATCGAATTTTGGCCTAAAGCTGGATGGAAAGTTGAGAGTGAAAATAACGGTTAATATTATAAAAAAGCATATTTATTTATATATGAATATTCATTTATTGCTATTTTTAGGCGTCACGTTTGACGAAGTTGATCTAACGGAGAAAGAATGGGTCGATTATGATGAAAAAAACCAAACTTCTGTTGGAATATATGACTTTGAGTCAAAATTCGTCAAAATGAAGTAATTTTTCAAGCGAGGTACATTTATGACCAAGTATAAAAGTGATGATTTTTAAAATCGATCCGATGTGTAAACCGTATATTAAATATATAACTTGAAATAAAATGTAGGTTATAAAACAATAAAAAAAAAACACTAATTTAAAGATTTTATTATTTTTTTTACATACATTAATTAATTAACAATAGGTGTGTATGTGTAGTAAACACATTTACATAGTGAAATTAAATTAAAGGATGCTATCATGTAAATTATCAACTATCAACCATTCTTATAGTATAAATTTTGCATAAAAAACATTAATCATCATATACGGTACAAAAATATATGAAATCATCATCATTTTGGTGAAATTATAAACGTTAATTTATCATATAAATTCATAAGTTTAAAACAATATCCATTTTGCAGCTTCAAGTACAATAAATCATAAGAATATGAGCAATTTTTAGTATAAATATGATAATAAAATAGCACTTGTAAAACTGATGTTTAATCAAATCATCATTCAATCGAAAGATCTATCAAGTACACGTTAGCGATTAAAATAAATCAGTGCTGCTACTAGATTGTTTTTAACCTCTCATTTACCAAGAAATTCATTAAAGCTTCTCTCCTAATTACGCTTAACTTCTCATAATCGAAATAGAGTTAATTCATTGAAAATTAACTTCATAAGAACATTTACACACAGAGTTGTTCTATTTTATTTTATTTAAATTTCTTAAACGTACCAATAACTGCAATATGTTATTTTTTAAAGACCAAAATGCGACAGAACTATTCGAATATGACACAATCTACCCAACAATGTATGTAAAAATATATTTAGATAGAAAAATAATTTAAAATTGCATTATTTACATGAACATTTCTTAAAATGCAAACTCAACAAAAGTGCTTCAATTTTAAAATTATATACACGAGTATTATTTTTTTATTGAATGTAACAGTATTAATAAAATATGTATTCTTTAAACGTTCAATTATTGACATTTGACACCAATCTAACTTATTACATCTGAAAGAACACAAATACGTTTATAACAAAAGTAAATAATTTGCAAAAAATAACAATGTGATTTCATAAATAATTTTTACATAAATTTAAAACAACTAACTCAAGTATATTTATGTATATTATAAACACACTATACAACAATTAAGGAATGATATAAACTATGGATTTGATCAGATTTATCTCATATTCGTTCTGTAAGAATCCATAAGAACGCAGACAAAGTAAAGCCATAGTTTTAACTTATCTTAAAAATACAACATGCAGTGCAAGCAAACAAAATTGGCAATGTGAAGTGTACAAATACTGTAATAGTAATAAATTGTAGTAACCCTTCAAAAAATCAGAATACTATTTTTGTTAAAAAAATATCAATTATATCACAGCAATGCAATATACAAAAAAAAACTGATGGACCATGTCATATACATAAAAATACATAGTATGTAATTATTACATCATTTACATTATTTTTTATTTAATGGAAAAACAGCAGCCTTTCTTGAGCAGTTCCAGAGAGGAGTCGCCAGCCTCGCTTGATGTTCAAATACTGAATAATGGCACGGATGCATATCAGCATACCTATAATATTTGAAATATGGATATCATTAGCTCTTCAATTATATATTATAAAAAGCTTAAAAGTCTGATTTAAATTAAAAACACTGACAAGTGGCAGTACTGCATTGCAGTAGCTAAAATCAGAGGTGTCAAACACACGGCCCTATTCTCAAAGCTAGAAGTTTTACTAAAATACTTTTTATAATATAATTATAAATTTAAAGGATTTAAAACAATACATAACACATTTTTAAAACATTGCATCAAATCATACAAGTATATTGTAATTTCGTACACCATTTTCGATCATTCGTAATATACAAATATTAGCCATTTTGTATCTTTTCCCTAATTAGCTAGAACAAAAAAGCCACTGTTTTAACCTTATTTTTTAAATCACTTTATAAAAAAATTGCATAGATAAATGTTTTTTGCATATTTTAGTTTGCCCATTTCTATCTATATGGGCTTGGGCTATATTTATTTATATTAGTATTTTCTATGTGTTATGAAGATATATAAACATTGAATTTTTTTTTTAATTTCAGATAATTAGTGTAATCTCAAATAATAATGATTTTTATTAAAAAAAATTTACTTTAAGAATTTTTTATTTCCTGAAAAAAAATATTTACTATTTTATGGCTTTATAAAATTGAAATAAAATTTTTATTATAAAATTTGTGAATTTTTATTCATAAAGCGATATATAAATAGTATTTAAAATTTCTTTTTTATAGAAGTTTTTTGTTTAATAACCAGCACAATCAACGAGTGGTATAAGTGGTATAGCTAATTTATTTTAAAAACTTACGAAAAAATAAATCGTATGAGTATAAAGCTTCGCGTATGGGTTTGACACCACTGACTTAAATAACCGCCAAACCAAAGTGCAGCAGTTTCACATTAAAATTGAAAGTTAAGTACAGTGAAGTATGTCTGTCGATCCAGTAAGTGTACGAATAGACTAGAAAGTATTGTAGATGAATTATTAATTAGTATACTGCAGTTTGCAGAAGTCAAGAATCTGACTTCAGAATTGTAATAAATACGCCTTGCAGCACTTTAAAGCAGAATCTGATTAAATCTGGGTTCAATACCATTGACGTACTCACTGAGAACAAGGACTTCTGTCATATTTTTTTATGCTGAATCTCTTTTAGTTATTAGGTTTTCTTAGATTTTCCTATTCTCACGTATGAATATCGCAACGAATAATTAAAATAAAATCGAACCAGATCATGCATAGTGACATCTATTGTCTATAAGTTGTAATAATAGTTTATAATTAATAAAGTAGACGTCACTGATTGTGATTACCAAGCTATAACACATTGGGCTAACGCCTGTCATTTTGCAATGGAAGATCTTAATTTATTATATTGAAATAAGAGAAAAACGATTTTTGTAAAGTTAAAAAATCAAATTTATCTAAAAACAATATCTAATTTAAAAAATAGCACATAGTGTCTAAATGAAATCTGTATTTAATTCTACATATAAGGTTTTCTTATCTTTGTGGCCAAAATCTTGATGTTTTAATGTATATTATGAATTCACATAAAATTCATTATAGTCCATTTCTAAATTTCATTAAATATAAATATATTACAATATGATGAATTTACTGATTCCATCAATGCTTCCCAATATATTTTTAAATAAATAAATATTTTTTATTTTACTGCTATGCAATTTAGTTTGACGTACACTGATGTTACCATTGCAAATACAATAGCAATCATTAAAAATTGCATTCCAAGTTTGATTTTAAAACGTTGACTGATAAAATAATTATGATTATTAAAAATTTTTTTTTTCCTAATTACCACAAATAAGTTAAGTTGTCGTTTTCATAATTTGAAGATAATATTATGCCGAAGAAATTATATACCATATAACATACTAACCGAATGCCATTATGAGCCAACACAGCCAAGAGTTGTCGTGGCTCGCAAGCTCCGTCGAATGCTTCACAATCAGCGTCCACTTGGCGAGCGATAATCCGAAGCCGGAGAGCGCTCCGTAACGAGATGCAATAGTATGGCAGAAGCACATCAGCAACAGGAATCCGATCCAATTAAATAAAAACGCGACTAAAAACAACAAAAAACGTTATCACATAATAAATCTCCATATTAGAAGCAATCTCGTGATTAAACTTACAAAAGAATGCAGTGAAAAACATAAAGTCAGTGCCCAACAAGCTGTTATCGGCCTCGTAATCACCCTGACTTTCAACTGACTCTAGAGTCAGGAATGCGGCCAGAGGCGGCTGCGGTTGAGCACCAGTCTGAAGATTATCAAGTAGAACATCTTATTAAATAGTAATATTTTATATAAGTAGTTAAAGTTAAAACTTTTTAAATACCATGGGAGGATCTTCTCCCAAAATGTGCTTTTCACGTTGCACTTCTTCATACGTTGGTAGCTTGCTGTTAGCAGCGACGTCATAAGGTGGTGGTGCAGAAAAATCAACCTTTGGCGGCCGTATATTATCATCATGATCTATAAAATAAGAATACTCTAGATCAGTGTTTCCCAATCTTTCGACATCTGTGTACCCCTATAATTTTCGTAGCACTGAGTACCCCTCGTTAAAAAATTCATATACTTTAATAACAATCAAAAAATATTTATTTTTTCCTTTTTTAGTACATAAACAAAATAAAAAACGAAAAATAAAATACATTCATCCTTATTTGGTTCCCTGGTTGTTAAGTTTATTCTGAGATGCGGTTCCACATCCAAAAGCTTGTTCCTTTTTTTGACTTAATGTCTACAAATGCTGAAAACTTAACTTCACATAGATATGAAGTTGGAAAAGGCAAGATGTATTTTAGGACTTTCTCTGTTAAAACAAGATACTGGATGCAACCAGACTGATGTTAAAGTACACTTCTTATATTTATTTTTCAAGAATCCGTCTAAAGCTAATTCTAACAATTGCTCTTCTTTTGCATGCGATAAATATTTTGGCATGGATGTTGTATTAATGTTGAACGGACATCTTATCTATTCAATATTTTTGTTTAAATCAGGAAAATAGTTTTTCAGGCCCACTTGTAAATTCTCTAAATGTTGTGCTATACATTTCAGAGTATCATCATCAATTTTACCAGCCGAACTTGTTATAAAATCACGAAGAGAGGGAAACGAGTCCACTTTTCCATTACCAACTCTCTTTTGCCACAAATGCATTCAAAGGATAGCCTTTAACCACTTCATCCTCGGGATTATTTTAAAAAAATGGTCAAAAATAATCACCTTTTTTTATTGCGATTTATTATGCGATGTGTTATGAGAATGATGAAAAAAATCAGTTTAAAATTATTTATTCATTATAATTATTATTATTACACTTTTAAAAAAAAAAAAAAATTAATAAAAATTAGAAGTTGCCTTCTTTGCTGTTTCTTTTCATCCAAACTCTAAACATAACATAGAAATACATATGTATGTGTGTGTATGTATACGTAATGTTTGTTGTCAAATAAAAAAAAATTATCTTAAAATACAGTATGGTGATTTTTGAAAAAAGGTGTAACGCATAAAGCAACCATGCATTCTGGACAATGGTATTGTGTGTCTCTTCTAATTTTTTCCCCATTTGCGTCAAACAAACTAAATTTTGGTTCTGATATTTGTGGATCTTACACGAATATATTTTACCATCTGGTTATAATACGCAGTTCTGAATGAATAGATCCTCTGAGAAAATATTTGAAACTTACAGTTTCTGTTTTGTTACCTAATTTATGATGACATCCAGAAATAAAGCAAATATATTCGAATTGTCTTTGATAATTTCCGCAGTCCATGGAAGTGGGTGAAATGAAAGCAATCTGATCGTGTAAAATAAATACTAGCATCGTAAAGTGTCAGTTTTTTTATTTGATTTATGAGGGGTAAATGTCTTCAATATAAATGCACATGTGAGAGAATGCATAGATAGAAACATGTAAAACATCGTAAAGCAGGGGTAACCTACCCAAATGATCTTGCAACCACTTTGGAAATGCATCATAGCGGAAATGCGAGCCACATATAAAATTATATATCCCCATATTTTTGATTTTGATACACTATAGACATTTTTTGGAGCGAAAAAATTAAAACGTAATGAGTTATTATTATTGTGTTTACTATTATTCTTACATGTAAGCATGGATAATATAATAATAATGATACTAAACGTTAATTGTAAAAAATATATAACACTAAAAATTAAATATAAAAATATATAAATAAAAATGTTCAAAGCAAGCCGCGGGTTGGCCACCCCTGTCGAAAAGTATCATTTTTTTTTATTTAATTTATGAGGATCAAATGTCTTCGATACAAACGCATATATGAGAGAATGCGTAGTAACGCAAGGTATTACGCAGAGCGTTTTTTTTTTAATATAGAGTTCACACGCGCCCGTGCGTGCATGCGTCTAACGCCAAAAACATTTTGAACGCGCCCGTGCGTATAAAAGGGTGAAGTGGTTAATGAATGTAGTTAATGATTTTCACGCTTTTATCCAGAACTCTCTGTAGATCAGCGGACATTTTTCGTGTTGCCAAAGCCTCTCTGTGTATGCAACAATGTGACATTTGGGGCAACATTCTGAATTCTTGCAACGAGTCCTTTATTAATTCCGACCATACTTTTTGCTCCATCTGTGCTTATTTCATCACATCTATTCCAATCAATTTTTTTCTTTTGCATAAATTTATTCATAACATTAAATATATCTTTTCCTGTTTTATGACTTGATAAAGGCTGGCAAAATAAAAAGTCCTGATGAATTTCTTGATCTTTTTCGTATCTAACAAGCGCCATAAGATTTGCAAGATTTGCAATATCAGTAGACTCATCGACTTGTAATACATAATAACAACTTTGAAAAATATCAGACAATAACATATGTTTTACATTATTAGACATATCAATGATTCGTCGATGAACTATATTATTTGATAGGGGAACGCGGTCAAAAGTTTATTTTGCCTTATCTACTATTATTACTTCTGCATTATCTTGGCTGCAGGCCTGATTAAAGTTTCACCAATCGTCTTTGCTACACTGCATTTCGCAATCAAAAGCGACACCCGATACGAAGCTTATAGGATTTTTTGAATGTCAAACTCCGCATTACTTTTCGAGACTTATTTAAATCCATTAGTTTTTAAAAAAAAAATCGATTGGTTTATCTTTGTACTGATTGTGGTTTGTCTCAAAATGGTGCTTTAAGTTGGGTGGTTTCATGCTTTTATTTGTTAGATTTTCAGAACAAATGACGCAAAGTAGAATAGGCTCTTTTTCATCTCCAGTCCATGAGAATCCAAATTGCAGATATTCTTTGTCATACTTGAGTTTTCCTTGATTTTGTCTTAGCAGGTTCTTTCAGAATTGAAGATGGTTCATCCTCGTTAATTTCATTATTTTCTGTTTGTTGATTGTTACTACAATCACTGCTTTCTTTCGGTTTAAAAGTCCCAGATTTCAACCAGCGATCCATAATCTTGAATGATAGGGATAAAAATTATATTAAGTATGAATTATCAAAATCAATGGGGCTTACTAAAGCACATAACAAACCTTTTCTATTACTTAAAAGAAATAAACTATATTCCACACATACGCAATACTAACGAGTAACGAAAATTTTATTAATTTTTTTTTTTGTAATCGAAAAAAGCAAGGCGCTTGTTGCACCAGAAGCAGCCAAAGCCCGATGCAGCGCGTACCCCTGCCAAACTCTTCCCGTACCCCCAGGGGTACGCGTACCACACTTTGGGAAACACTGCTCTATAGTCTATTTATTTTCAAGAGTCAGTGCGCAAGAACTTTGTTTAACGCGTAATCATAACATGCTTTTAAATTTCTGCCCTGTGATTGGTCGTTCGCCGTAAGATCAATCGTTTCATTGAGAACGACCAAGCACAAGGCAGAAATTTAAGAGCACATTTTGATTACGCGTTAAACAATGTTCTTGCGCACTGACTCTTGAAAATAAATAGACTATAGATATACTAATACGATCAATACATTAATTTATATTTATTTACTGATCTTTTATAATCGAACCTAGTGAATGAACTGAAAGTTTAAAAACGTCATTTGATTAGTATGATTATGGTAAATAAGTATTTTCAGCAGCAATGAATAAACCTAGATAAGAAGAAGGTATTAGAAAGTAGTCAGTAATGATAAAGTCCAGGTGGAAAAACAAATAAGCACAATATTAGTGAAATGATAATGCTTATATGAATAATTCTAGATAGTGTCTAAGAAATATGTATAGAAGCTATCACGATTATAAATCACACAAAAAAAATGAGAGATATAGGTAATGAGCATTCCTTCTTTTATTAAATATTTATATAGTATATGAACACAAAATTTTGTTGGACGGAATATTCTGGAACATGCTGTTAACGCATAGACTTAAAAATAAACAGAAAATTTCGAGATCTGCAGATTAAGTATTGAAAATTAAAAATTACAGTTTTTACAAAATGACTATAAATATTTTTTTTCACAATTGCTATCGTTTATATTATTTGAGTTTTACGAGAGAGACATAAAACTAAAGTGAAACATAAAACTTTTTTTATTTATAGGAGGTGAAAGTAAAAAAATACTTACCAGATATATGCATATATTGAGAGACCATATCAGAACACTCTCTAGCATACGATTCCGATCGAGGAGGCGGCATTATGACCGTCAAAGTGGTGTTTATCGGCAAGATTGCGCAATGGTCATTCTCATCAGACTGTTGAAGAGACAAAAGTTAAAAATTACACTATAATAAGATTAATTGTAACCATCGAGCTACATTAATGTACTAAAAATGTTTGTTGTATAAAATCGTTCTAGTTGCGTTCCGTAACGTTATTGATTGATGTTTTTTCATACAAACGTAAATCACACATGCCGCACGAGTGACGTGACTAATGCAGGCGGTATTGAATGATTGAAAAGGCTGTATGTGGGTCAATTTGTTCGCATCCATTTCGTGACCTTCGTCAACAAAAATAAATATGCACATCTGACAGCTGTCTGAAACATGCATGTTTTTACGCAATGGCGCACAATTAAAGTATCGCGATTTGTGTCGAAATTATAAAATGTACTCTTGCGGTTAAATAACGACGATAAAGTCACAAAATAACGATAAAATGGGAATAAAACGTTCAATACCAAGTTGGGAGACCGCTCCATTGCGATCGATATGTCAGCGGTTAGGTTATGGCAACATTGACTCGTGCTAATCAAACTTGAATTGATTATTTTATATACTATATACAATAATTACCGATTTGACCTTAAGAAAATAACAGATAATCAAGTTAAAATAAATTAAGAGAAAGAAAACAATTAATTTGATATATTTATTTTCATTATAGTGCAACATTGCAAAAAAATAAAAATTTACTATTTTTTATATATTTAAAATTGATTTAAATTGTATTTCAATTATTTTAAATTAATAAATATGTAATAGGTAACAGTTTTCTCACCTTATTTTTCTATGAGATTTTTTGACAAAATTTGCAATACGATGATGGAACCAAAATCCGTAATATCTCATAAATCAAAGTCAAAGCATTAATTAAAACTAAAGCTGCCGCGGCTGTACGTACAGACAATATGCTAGAACTGATCACACAGAACAACTGAATCAGTCGGCTCACTGCGATGAGCATATGAGCGGCTCGTTGGATCAAATCTTGCTAATAATTTGGTCAAACGGTCTTGAACATGCTCACGCGCATGAGACGCTATAGATCAAAGACGGTTTAATAAAGCATGAGTGTCTCCCGAGTAACCTCTATAAAGAAAACCATTGTGGTCACTTCCTAGATCAATTATTTAGAATCAAACAATAGATTTATTTTGGCTAGCCTAATGGATAAATATTGAGTTGGTAAGATGTTTTGATTATGGTGATTAATGTTGATGATTTTCAGAAGTCTGAACATAACATAAAGCGTTTTTATTTGCTCTTACGCTTTCTAATAGACAACCATGTATGATCCATACCCTTTTTAGTGTAGTGTCGTTCTGGCACATTTCTCCAAGAAAGGATCACATTCTGTTAAAATTTCTTCAAGCATAATTCAATTATCATCGATAGCATATTTTTAAACAGCACAACAAACTAAATAACAAGGGTAATCGTCCCCGAGCTTACATAACCACTCCTAAAGGGAAGCAGTGCTCCAGTACTTATTTTTTTAGATCTACACAACTACCTATAAATGTCACGAACATTATCATGAGCATGCACCCTGTCGAGAAGGCCGTTTTTTTAAGTTTGAAGGACCAGTGAAACATTTTGATAGCTATTTCCTCTTTCTAAATGTTTTAATATGATCATTTAGATGAGCAATATATAAAATAATTATTCCATAAAATGTATTGTTTGTGTTATTGTTAGACAGATTAGATGTGAGCGAGCGAGCATTGATCAGAACAGTAAACACCTTATGAATACCTTTTAAGAAAAAATCCGAAGATTTACCTCTCATTAATGCACAAACAATTGATTTTATAGAACAAAATATTTATTTAAATGCACATATATCTCAAAATAATTCCGTTGAATAGCACCACATTATTTGATTTTTTAATATATAATCGATATTAAATTTTATAATACTGAAGTACAGTCCATCCAAGATATGAACGCTCATCGTCACAGTATTGGTGAGAAAATATAATAGGGTGACCATGTGAAATTACAAGTGCAATTAATTTTTACCTTTCTAATTTAATTTGTGTAAAGTATAAAAAATGACTTTCTTACTTATTTTTATACATATATGGGGGCCAATATAGATTTGTTATGGCCAAAACTGGTCGGCGCAGAAATAGCGGTGTTGTGACGGCTCTCTCTCTTCCGGCAAGCTTGTAAGGGTTCGGACGCGTGCCGTCGCGCGTCCGCCCCATTCTAACCATGTAAACACCGTTAACCGTCAAATAAACATACTACTGCAGCGGCTCAATCTGTGTCTCATTGCCACCCGTCACCACCACCACCCCTAAACTGGTGACCCCGACGTGATCCTGAGCACACATATGGAGTCAGACGAAAAATGGCAGACACAGACGCCGCTGCAGTACAAAAAGCCGAGCCGCTGCAAACCCACTTGCTGCCACCCCGCCGGAGCTTCCCTGGATCCGGACTCGAGCTGGCGGACCACCAAGACGATGGGCCTGCGCCTCCGACCATGAGCCGCCATCGTCAGCCGCCGCCGCCGCCGACCACGTGACCCAGGAAGCATCCGGCGCCACCACGCGCCTCCAGTGAGAAGCCACCGAAGTGCTGCCGTAGACCAGGCTCGAGTGGACCACGCGTGACCCGTCACGCACCCGTAGGGCTACGCCCCCGCGACTCCGAGCTCGAACCGCATGTTCGGGGCCCGTCACGCGCGCGCCCTGTGTAGCTGCACCGACGCACCACAGGGCCCCGAAAGGTGCTCCCGGACATGCCCGTTCTTCTCGCGCCCCCTGGAGCCCTACGCGCCGCCCGGGTCTACACGTGTTCCACTCGGCTTGGAGCGAAGCACGCCGCGCGTCACTGGAGGCCGCGCCGCCACACCATACGTCACGACTTTGCTACTTTTGCGCCGCCAGCATTTAATCAACAGCAGCGCCAAGGCCCCCATACCTCCCCCTGGTTATAGTTCGCAATTGTAAATTGCTAGGGCCGGAGCCGTATGGGGGCCAATATAGATTTGTTATGGCCAAAACTGGTCGGCGCAGAAATAGCGGTGTTGTGACGGCTCTCTCTCTTCCGGCAAGCTTGTAAGGGTTCGGACGCGTGCCGTCGCGCGTCCGCCCCATTTTTGTAATGTAAACCGTAACCTCAAATAAATATACTACTGCAGCGGCTCAATCTGTGTCTCATTGCCACCCGCCATCATCACAGCCCCTAAACATATTAAACTCAAAAACATGAGAGCAGTTTGTTATCACTCTCCAGGTTGAATATCTGTTCAATATAATATTTATAAAAATACCAATAGAATATTACAGGAATTGTTTTATTGATTACAAAATACCACAACATGACAATAATTTATAATAAAAATATAACACATTATAATTTTTAATTCAATTTCCAACGTATGGTCACACTACCCTTAAAACAGCCCTGATTTAGTATTGGTAATATTCTCCTATCGGCGTAAACAAATTCGCAGAAAACTGTGTATGTATGCATGCATACACACACCCTTATTTCCAACACAACGATGACGAGCACTAACATCTTGGATGGACTATACTTAATGTAGGTTGAAATTAAATATTAAAAAAGATATAAGCATTAATGATGGATATCAGAACTGAATTCTAGGTCAATTCAGTTTCCAGTGTTCCAGACATGATGACCAAATAAAACGACAAGTATATTGTATTTCAATGTTTTATTCATACAAAATGAAATATAAAACATATTCCAAGCATAAAAAATAAATGAAAGTATCAAGTTTTAAACTTATGCCAAAGCTTTATTTTTACGGTACATAAATTAAAAACAGCAAAAATACTGAATCGTAATAGCATCTTAGTGTAAACAGCAGTAATCAATATATATACATACATAAAAAATGTGTGATTTTTTACAATAACTGAATTTTACTCATTATGGCATTGTTTGTCATCACGCGAAGAGTTGACGAAGCCTCTCCACTAATGTAGGAAAAATATTTTTTAACGGTCGTTACATTGGAATAGTGTACGATTTATTGTTGTTTGCATTCAGCTGGATTTTGAGGGTTGGCACCGCCCTCTACCGGCGCAGCTCCTTGAGCGCCCTTGTTGCCGCCGGCCTTGCGACCAGTACGCTTGGGCTCCTTGACAGCTTCATCGTTCGACTCATCCTAAAATCAATATGTAAATGTGAATTTCCATACTCTTATGGTGTTGAGATTTTGTTTATTACATTTGTAGACGGATGTCTAGGCCCTCTTCCTCTGCCAACACGTCCAGCTTTCTTTTTATTGTTTCCTTTATTGGCAGTGACATTCTCTTCTTCGGAACTCTCTTCTGAGCTTTCTTCGTTGATTTCACTCTCATTCTGCAATAAATGTGATTTTTTCAAAATAAGCACATCCTCTTATTAATTTATAAAATATAATTGAAATCCACAATCATAGATTTAAAAAAATCGAAGTTTATTTGGAATCCTATAAATGCATCGTTATTTTAAGAATGTCATATTAACCGTTTGGTTGCTATAATAATTTTTTATACTGTGGCGAGAATTTCTGAATTTGACGACATCATCGAGTAAAAAAAAGCATGATACATTTATAATATACTATTTGCTTCAGAGTAAAATAACATTTTTTTGAGCATATATTTTTTATTATGTAATACATCAATCCGAAATGATTAGGCAACCAAAGGGTTAATGTTTTAAATTAATAATCGTGCACTTGTTAGAATAAAATCTTCTGCTTTGTCCACTCTTATTTTTGTACGAGGTAAGCTGAACAAGTGTTGTCAAGGATTAACAGGGAAGAGGAGGGGCGAAACAGACAACTTTTTTAAAAATAAATGACACTGGTTAATCTAGGATTATATCGCATAGAGCAAAAATATTTTTCTACCGATTATGTTATCGCATTAAGTTAACCACACATGTTACAAGTCAGAGTGCAAAACTTTTTTAGCTATTTTCAAGCAGATGGACAGCATGAACAAAAACAAATTACTAAAAAAAAAAGCCGGCGAAACGGTGGGTAATGATATATGATGAATCGAGAGTATTCTTTGAAAATTTTATTTTCCTTAGTACATCTTCTGAAGATTTCACATCGTTTTATAGTATACTATATTATTTTCAGAACCATTCAGAATCACTGAGAAGGATCTGAATTTCTTAAGAACATTATTGATAGTACATACTCGACAATTGACAAATACTTGATAGATAATTGTTGAAAAAAAAAATGGTATTTGATCAAAGATAAGGATATTTATTTCACTACTTCTATATAGATCTATTATGAAAAAAGCAATTAAAAATATTACAAGCACATATCACAATTCTTAAAAAATAAAAATGTGCTTTAAAATTGGCATAGTTTAACCCTTTGGCTGCCGAAATCCGATATAATTCGCTTTTGTTACCAAAGTAAGAACTACTGGATTTTGTCATCATTGAAGAAAGAACTGGATGCATTTTAATGCTACGGAGGAAAATAACATTTTCTCCGAAAAAAATTACTGTTGATAATTAGACAGTAATTCTCAAGGCTCGGCTACCATAGGGTTAAAGGTTGCTAAAATTAACTTATATCTTAACTAGAGAGAATAATCTAGATGAATTTATGGGAAAAGGCAAAGATCAAGAGAAAGAAGAATAGCAGAAAAGTAAAAATAATTCAATCAAATCAATGATTCAGGCTTAAAATCTAAATGACAGAATCTGATTAAATATAAATGTAGTAGAGCTGTTTCGAAGCCCGTTGATTAAATATTTTAACAATACTGATTATGTGTTATTAAATATTATTTTACATTGGTTAGCATATTATTAATTTATACCGTTAACATATATTTTTTCATTAAACGTATAAAAACTTGCGAATAATTTGAAAAAAAAAACAGTAGTGGTATGAATGGTTTTATCATATGTGGCTAGAAATACATTCTTAAAACAACCAATTTTATAAGCGATTAAAAAGAACCCTAGATAAAGGTAGATTAATCTTATCAACAATATTGTACGTAAATTTTATTATGTACCAATTAAAATGAATGCCTTTTATTGTGAACCATAAAATTGCATTTATAAGCGCATAGTGCGAAAATAGCTCACCATTATGTGAAAAAAGAAATAAATACGAACATAACACGTGATTGAAAAAAAATAAATCAAAATTTCCCTAATCAACTTTAATTCGTAACTTAAAGCAAATTATATTTAAATAATCATATTGCATACAAACAAAAAGTAAGTAAAAAGTATAAAATAACATAAGTTTATTATAACTATAAAAGATGGATAAATTAATATTTTATTGTCATAGTAACCAACGAGTAAATTTAGTAATTTTTTCCACATATACCTCGTGCGTAAAAAAAAGTTCAACTCCAAATTGTGCACATTTAATATCAATATAAAAATATATATTTCAAGTTATTCGCAATACATATATAAATTAAGAGTATTTCGATCGAAATGAAGTAAACAAATTTGGAGTTATTATGTATGTAGCCAGCTGATGGAAGTCGGCCGCGTACTGTATATATTTTTTTAGTCTACTTCATTATCTTCTTCTTCAGATTCCTGTAAAACACAATCGCAGCATTTCAATAATGCATCCACGACAATATAACAAGTTGGTTACCGAATCGAATAAAATTTAACCATCTTTCTTTTTAGTGAAAATTAATAAAACAAAACTCTATAATAAATATTCAATGCAAATGAATTACCTCTTCCTCCTCCTCTTCTTCTTCATATTCTTCCTCGTCGTCCAAGCCTTCACCAGTGAACAGCAAGACGGCGAACGGAACAACTCTTTCGCGGATATAATGCCCAATTTCGAAATCTGTAGACAATAATTGATTGGTGCTCTCCGCTACTTCCGTAGTAGGATCCGCAGGCACTACAAAAATAAAAAATTTGAGCATTCGAGTACATCTAGCAATATGAGCAATTTAATATTTACATTCGGGCGGATTGAAGAAGTTGAAGAACGAATCGGCTGGAACGGTTTTAACAACGGTACGAACCGATCCTCTCGATTTATGCTTCTGCCTTTTCTTTACCGCCTTTACAGTTACGTTCTTGTCTTTACACCACATTATGGAGCAGCCCTGAAAATTAAATAAATGAAAAACATATACTATAAATGTTATTTAAAAAAAACTTACAATGCATTTATGTATTTCTGGTCCCTCGAAATCGAAAGGATGATCATGATCCGGCTGACACTTCATGTTATATTCCTTAGTGAGAACGGAGTTAGTAAAGTATTCGTTGGGCGAGAACTGGAATTCTAGCACGAATCCCATTGGATCCTTTTCTAGCATTATAACTGTGGAACAAAAAACATTATTAAACTATAAATTAAAAAATTTAACGTCAATAAAAATTACATACCCTTGATATCTTCTAAATGGTTGAGGATGGGTTCGTCGTGTTCCTGAACCATCTCACATAGCAAACTAACATTCTTAAAAATAGTTAACCAAAATCCTGGAATTCCTTTAACATCTTCATCCTTTTTCCTGCAATATATATAATAATTTAAATTTATATTCAAGCACTAAAGCCATTTGTTTCCTTTGAGTTGTACAGAAAATCATAACAATAATCTAAGGTAACAAATGACTTGAATATGCAGTGATATTTACTCGACTTCAGCGGGAGATTCATCGAGTTTAGTCTTCTCTATTCTTTCAGTAATTGCTAATTGTTCTTCAGATTCACTCTCCCAATGACACTCAGCGTCAGTTGGTTCATAACGACCGTTGATGATTTCTGCTCTCTATATTAATTAAATATAATATAGTTAATAAAAAAATATTGTACTTTCTTTTCAGAATAGAAACTCATATGCCAAAAATAAAATAATAAAGACCTTATCCAAATACGGATAGTAGAGTCGCATATATTTGACTTCCAACGCGTGAACTTCCATATAGAAAGCCGCATCCAAGTTGGTTACGGACAATTGGAGGTTTCTAAGAGCGTTGACTCTCCGTTTAATTGCCGGAGGCATGTCTTTGGGCTCCATTTCGTTCATCGAAGAATCCCTTTTTCTGCAAAATAATAATAGATTAATAAAAAATCATTTTTTATGCTAAATAAAAATCAAACCATGCAAAAAAACTTTGGATAGGATGCAAAATATAAATAAAAATACATATGGATTAGGTCGTGGAACTTTTGCAAACTTCACTGTATTTACATTTATTGCCCAAAACCCGATAAAATAAAAACAGGCAAACCTTGCATCACCCCGCTTGACAGTAAATTCTTCTTCTTCGCTGGACTCCACGTCACTGTCGCCAGTCGATCTTTTATTGGAGCTCATTATCTGATGACATTGATTTACTCTTTATTTTTATTAATTTTGAAATCGAAACTCTGACGCCGATTCATTATAAATACAGTGAATTTTTTGTTTGGTTCTTGTCGGGATATGTAAAATTAAATATGGTAAAATCGTGCACAAAAACAATAATGGATAAAACAAGCGGTTATAAATAAAACAAAAAAAATGTTCATAAACATACTTCAATATTTATCATTTCTACCAAAAAGTTCATTTGTGTAACACAGTAAAACCACGTTAATTCAATACCCATTGTGAAAATTTGCTGGTGATTCCGATAAAACATTAACGTTTTTCCGGTGATAACGATTTCAAGCTAAAATATTTATATTTTATTCATAATAAATTTGAGGTAAAAAAGTAGTATTGGACACCATGCAGACTATATATAAGTGATGTTCTTTTGTACCATTTTCATTCAATAAAACATGATTTAAGAAATTAGTCAACTTTTTATTTGACACATTCTCACATTTATTTCTTTCATGGATTGAATATTATCATGTGCAAAAATCAGTAATTACTAGTTGGAGCAATACAACTTAAAGAAGGGCCTTAGTTTTTTTTTTAATTTCGATCTACTTTTTGTTAGAAATATTTCCCATCAAAACCAACTCAAATTATTATTTGGGAACAGTATCAAAATCGAATTAGACTTTCTACTTAACACAAATGAATCGCATTGAGGCGAAAAGTTACTCATGTTACTAATTATGCCCACATTTTGAAGATTTACATAATCGTTTTTCTTTTCCAAAGATTTACAAGTGCATACAAATAATCAGTTGACTTAATATTAAATACATTTGTAATTTTTTTTGTTTACATTGAAAAATAACGAAAAGGTTCATTTGATGTTTTCTTATTTTCGATTGCTGAAAAAGTAAAACTTCATGCACAAGACTAGGTTTTTTTTAAAAAATCATTATTTTTCAACTCTTTCGTGAAATTGCTGTAACTTTTAAAATAATAGCTCTAAGTTTGCAAAGCACACCAATTTGATTTTTTATATTTTTATTGCTGACAGTTTTACGATTGACATGAAACTTAAATGACTCAAGAACAATGTTCTATATATCCTTGGATTTTAACCAATTATAATATTGTATAGAATTTAGAAGAAGTACATAAGGCAACTAGTTTTAATCCTACAGTGTCACTCAATTGAAATTCCCAAACATCTGCGATGTGTGAGAAATGCAAAACAGCGTTGCGCTTAAGATTAAAACTTAAAAAAAATCATGTATATTGAAATTCACTTTTTTACCTTGAAATGTGTGCCAAAATGCATAATGATGCAAATATGAATAAACTGTATTTTTAGCTAATAAAATAAAAATATTTAATATGAAGCATAAAAAACAAAAAATCGTACACTGTAGGATTAATCTATTCATAATTTTGAGAAATTGAGTTAGTTATGTGACCAATGCAACAGTTGTTTTTTTTATTTATGATTCAGGATTAATTTTTTTAAATTAACTATTTTTGATTTATTGTGGTTTTACTGTATATAACTTTGAGCTCGTCGATCAGCCACAAATTGGATCTAAGAAAAAAATTGAATCCGTGCCAAAAATTTATCTGGCCGGTTCGACTTTTATGAGATTTCTCAACGATTAGTGAGGTTTTGGTATAAATTCAAGATAAGCATTTTAATCACATGTAAGTTCAAACGGTTAATTGGCAATATAGATACTAGTTAATCTCGGATCAAAAGAGATCATTGGTTTTGTGTGTCAGAAAATATTTACTTAAAAAGAAAATAAATGAATTAATTTTTGGGGTTTGATCCAATCGACCAAACTTGCCTGCGAACAAAGGATGCGGCGGTGCGGCGTCCGCACGTCTAGTTCGCAAAAACGCGACGCTCTAATTAAACAATTGAATTTTTTTTTTGTGTTAACCAGTTACTATAGTAACAGCGTTCAAGGACGTGTGTCCCAGAGGCGTGGGAACATACGGTCATAGTGCAATCGGAAATTGTGGATGCGCACGCGGCGAGCACGTGGTCGACGTCTGGGCTTGATCGATTGTTTTTTATAAATCTAAAACGACATTTTAACGTCGCAGTGTACGAAGAATGTGAGGTTAGAATCGAAACACGAGGTGAGGCCGGGCGGGAGTCGGCGCCGCTTGGCGCGCTTAATGCGCATAGCGACGCCGGCACCCGTCGACGCGGTTTTCGACGGCAAATAGTTACGTCTGGTCTTCGAGGAGCGATGGTGGACAACGGTGTCGCTGACTGGGAGGCGCCGACGGGTGACGGGACGAATGCGCGCCGCGGGATCGGGAAGTCGATCGGCCGCCGCACTCAAATGTAGTTCGTATTAACGAGAGAGACTCTAAGTAACGAGCGACTGTAACGCGCAATAAACGGACCAATTAGCTTACATTTAAATTAATTTATTGTTAGCTATTTATTAAAAAATCATTTTTCAGTACGATGTAAGTTAAGACATTCAATTTGAAAAAACTAACTAATAACTTCAAATTAAATTGTAAAATATTTTATTAAACAATTACCAAATCCGAGATCATGGTATTTTACAAGTTAAAAACGCAATCAAATGACATTTGATGTTTGCTTGCATGCTTTCTCTTTCTCGCTTTTTTACATATAAAAATTGATCCAACTTCAGTTTCCAAAGACTTTAAAAAAACACAAATTTATGCATATTTTTGGATGTATTTCATTAATTATGAAAAATAATTTTGCGGCGGGTGGCAATTAGACACAGATTGAGCCGTTGCAGTAATGATTTATTGAATTACGAAGTTGTTTACATGGTTATTTAACGGACGCGTCTGAACGCCCGGAAGATTAGGAATTATTTTAACTTTTTTTCGGAGGGGGGAGGGACATATAATATTATTCCGAGGACTTGCAACACCTCTAGTCTAGCCATAGCGAAAAAAGATCTTTTCAAATAAGAAAACGTTTACAATTGTTATATATACTTTTAATCTATTCATTGTTGCTTTTTTATTGTGTGTGCGATGAATGATTGGCGCTGTTCCATTTTGGATTTCAACAGAAAATAAAAATCAGATAAAGCTTCTTGTTGCGTGTAGTTAGTTCTTAGGTCTGAATCCAAAACACGTGTGCTTCTGTAAAAGCTTTATTGATCTCGGCGTGGTCCGATCGTTTTGTAACGACGATCGGAGCCGATTGCTGTCGAATTCGGGGGCATTCCCGAACGCTGTATGACGGCGTTCGCGAACGCATACAAGAGGCGAAACGGGCGTCAACACTCCTATATACTATGCTGTTATCGAAATCCTAGTTTTACTTCAGATGCTTTTACAAGCTTAGCTACGCGAGTATTTAGTAATAAAAACATACTATAAAACCATTAAAAAGGCGTAAAAATGAAGTTAGTGTCTTTCATGTATACGTATTTTTTTGGAAGGGGGTAGGGTGCAATAAAAGTGTTCGTATGAACACACCCTATTACCAATTTTTTTTTTCATGTCTATACTTTTGTTTAAACAGTTTGACTTTAATTAGATGTCATTCTTTAATGTTTTACATAAATTCAAAGGTTTTCAGAATGCTACAAAAGTAATCAAAACGATTTTTTCCTGAAGCAATCATTGTCATAAAATTTAGTTTTTTAACAGTTAAATTGAAGAAAATCCTGTTATGGGTGAGCCAAAAAAAAATATAAAGTTCAAAAGGAACATGTAAGTCAAAACGGATCGATAAGCGCTAAAACATAAGCGGTCAATGCGTGAACCAAAGTATTCGAGTTTGCAGTCGTCCAAGTATTAATATGAGAAATTTAAAAATATCTCATGCTAAAACGTTTGTCGAAACAAAATAATAGTAAAAATCTGAAAAAATAACGGATAAAGATAGGATTAAACCAGCATATTAAATATTTTTTGTAAAGCAACATTTAGTTCTGGTATTATTTATTTACGCATTCTTTTAATTACAATGTAAAATGAAATTTTATAAAATAACTAATACTGTTCCACAGAATCCGCAACTATATATTATACACAAGAGATTTAAGAAAAGTCATAATAAGTTATGTTTGGGCCAAAAGTATTTAAAAAAAGAACTGTCACTTTTAAAATGACGTATTTGTACTATTTTAATCTGAAATAATCGGGCAAATAATAAATAATTTTGTATATTTCGGTATTCAGTGACATTTGACAGCTACAAACAAACTCTATTATGCTAAAGCTTAGAAGTTATTGTTTTCGTCAGATATTCAACAAAAATATTAGATTTGTATCTTCAAAACCACGAGAGGATATTTTCAACGCACTCAATGACGAAATTCAACGAGGTTTATTTCGTTCCATTTTTCCGTTCTTAATAACTGATTAACTAATTCATATTGCTTCTGTTTAATAAAGGTGAAACGATTCCAGTTTATAAACTAGCAGCTATTTATAACGATAAAGTTGCTGTTCAAGATGGTTATGGAGATATCACATATAAAAATTTATTTGATGCAGCCAAATCACTTTCAAATATCATTACGGACAAATTACGTAAGTATCTAAAATTTCACTTTTATTTTTAAATATCTTTATATTTGTTTTTCTTACATTTCAGGTGGTAATACACAAAAAACTATAACGTATTTGTGTCCGTGCGATTCAAGTAATATCGTTACTCAATGGGCGATTTGGATGAGCGGAAATATTGGTGAGATTCCGGAATTAAACATTGTTGAATTTAATATTATCATACATAAGATTCTGTAAATTACAGCGGTTCCATTGAGTCCTCAATATCCGCCCGCTTCTCTTGAATATTTCATGAAAGATTGTGGATCGTCTGCTACGATATGCGATATAAACTATTTGAAAAATTTGCCCAATCAAGATTCAGTCATTCATTTTCCTAGGGAGATAATTAATAACAAAGATTTGACTCAAGATATTGGTATATATTTAAAATTATATTATATATTAATATAAATGGTGTTGTAATAATGTTAGATATTTAAAAAAATAGACTCCTCGTTATGTTTAAGTAATTTTCCAAATGGAGAATTTTATTCCAACAGTGATGCGATGATACTTTATACAAGCGGAACTACATCCAAACCGAAAGGTATAATGAATAATTCAGTTTATAATGAAATTGTTGTATATTTAATTATTATATATTTTTCTAGGTGTTGTTTATGGTTTTAAGCAAATATCTGCTCAAATCGTATCACTGCATTCCGCTTGGAATTATAAATATGGCGATATATTCTTGCACGCTTTACCTCTTCATCATGTTCACGGACAGATAAATAGTGTTTCTGCATCTTTATCTGCTGGAGCAACTTTGAGGATGTTAACGCATTTTGATGCTGCTACTGTATGTTGACATATTTTATAATAGTATATATAAACAATTATTAATTCATTGTACAATTAAAGGTATGGACCAATCTTTTGGGAATGAATAAAAAAGCACACGGAACAGTGAGCGTTTTCATGGGAGTTCCAACAATGTATAGTAAACTAATCGAAGAATATAAAAAAATACTTTCCAAGAACCACAGACAAATTGAATACATAAGGTTTTGCTATTGCCGTATTTAAATTATATGCAAATATAATATCAAAATACTTTTATAGAAATTATATGAAACATAACATCCGTTTGATGGTGTCCGGTTCAGCGCCTTTACCGACGCCGATTTACGAACATTGGTATGACATTACATCGCATCGATTACTAGAAAGGTTTTATATTGATACGCTATTATTATTTTTATTAAATATATTTTTTAATATATATTTTATAATAGATATGGTATGACTGAAATCGGCATGGCCTTGAGTAACGTTTACGAACCGATGTCAGATAGAACTCCTGGATTCGTGGGCTATACGTTGCCTGGTGTATCTGCTCAAATTATCGGAAACGATACTTCAAAAGGAACAGTTACATTAGCGACTTTAGAAACACCTCCTTGGAGTCCAGAGGTATAAAATATAATATAAAGTATTGTGTTTAATGTGTTTCATTCATTATTTATTATTATAGTTAGATTTTCAAAAATATTACTTGCAAATGCAGTCGCAAGTGAATGCCAATAATCTTTTTAAGGACTGTGGATATATGAATATTGAAAAAAAGGTATATTCCTTTTTCGTATTTACAAATGAGTATTATTTTAAACTGAGGATAATCTTTATTGTATAAATTGCTTAAACTATATTTTTTAATACTAGTGTAAAGTAACTTATCATCAAAAGCAATCTAAAACTCCTGTCTCTGGAGAATTACTCGTTCGAGGTCCTGGCGTATTTAAGCAATATTGGAACCGTCCGGAACAAACTAAAGCTGAATTTACAACAGATGGATGGTTTAAGACAGGTTGTACATAAATAATTTACTGATTTTATTTGCATTCAATATATTAACTATATGTTTTTAGGCGATACTGCAATACTCGAAAATGGGCAAGTAAGAATTCAAGGCAGAACATCAATCGACATAATAAAATCAGGCGGTTATAAAATCTCTGCACTCGATATCGAAACAGTTCTGCTAGGTCACGAGTCTATCGTAGATATTGCAGTTTTAGGTTTGCCCGATATTACATGGGGAGAAACGGTAAGCCATTCGATTTGTATTTATACCAATCTTATATTTTAATCATGTTGTTTTATAGGTTGCCGCAGTAATAGAATTTAAATCAGGCTCTTCCCTCTCCTTGAAGGAATTACAGAAATGGGCTCTTCAATATCTACCTAAATATCAATTACCGACAAAGTTATTTCCAGTTGATAAGTATGTAACTTTATATACTCTTTTTTTATTTTTTATATATAAATTATTTATCATGTTACAGAATTACAAGAAATGCAATGGGTAAAGTGAACAAGAAAGAATTAAAAGATATATTGCTTAAAAAACCATGTTGAAAAATTACTATTAATTGTTAAGGAGACTGTGATATTGAAAGATTAATAAATTTGGTTAAGGTCTTGCATTGTTATGCTTCTATAATATTTAATTGTTATGCTGAATAATATATTTTATTTAAAAACAAGTGTTTAATGGAAATTATGATGTGGATACATATTAAATAAAAATGCAATAAAGTTAAAATCATATAATTTTACTAGCACCTGCCATATAAATTAAATTTTCACTACTAAAAATATGTATCTACCAGTGAAAATGTATTCCGATATGATTTCATTGAAATGGTATATTTAAAAAAATATTTTTGGGATAGATTCGAGACTGCTTTTTTAGATTTTCTTTGAGGGATAACCTGAGAATTTCAGGGACGTAATTTTTCAGCTTTTTTTAATATTTATTTTTCATTAAGATTCATAGTATGTATTTAATTAAATGACGTGCATTTTAGAATCATTTTGCATTTATGGCGGAATATTTTCAATTTTCATAAAAAGGCTGTTTTATTTTATTTTGCAAATATACGGGTAAAATATTTTTTGTTTCAATATATATACGTCACATATTGATTTTAATGTAATATTTCTTTGTATAACAGCTCACAAGATCATCATATTTGTTTCGTAGTCTTTTGCCTTTTCTCGAATCTCGTTATCATTAAAGTTGCAAAATATCCAGATGAAACTGAATGCATTATTTATTTATTTTGCTGCATCAAATCTACTTGTCAAATTACTGATAATACGGTCAATAAAAACATTAAATTTATATAATCAGCTGGTGTTGTTGTTGATTCTTCGTTATTTCTTGGCTGACATTCGTTGAATATTTCCTCTCAACTATAAAAAAAAATTCTAATACATAGTAATATAATAAAAAATAATAATAAACCCAATCTTGTCATCTTTCTCAATTATGAATAATGATGAAATGGATAGCTCTCTAACTGACTGTGTTAACGCAAATATAGTGTAAGTTTAATATTTTATAAGGTTCAAAAAGCAATAAAATTAACAATAATTTGCCAACAAATTTTAATACAAACATCAAAAAAATACACCCTGTTACTTTGAATAATAATGCTTATTGTAAAATGGGTGCTTTTGAAGGCAGTGTTCTGCTTCTTTTATCTCTTACGTGTATAAAAAAGGCAAAAGTAACTTATAAATTAAATATATGCATACGCAAACAGAAGTATAGCTACATGTTAACCGTTGCGTGTGCGACTGCCGTTACCAGTACTAGGGCCCTACGAGTCCCACCCTTATGGGCGGGCACCCAGCTTTTGACTGCCAGATGAGCGGGACCCCACCCCCTGTAGTGCTAAATATTTTATTGTCGTTGCATTAGTATTTCTCCCGAGCGCTCGGGGAGACGTGCTCTCGTTTGCTGGCCTGTATTGCTTTGCATTGCGTATCATCCTTGTCACAACACCAACCCCCTGATCTTCGAAGGGTGTATATGTTGCCTCAGTCGCATCCTTGGACCTCGGTTTCCCTCAGGGTCGAGACCTTTGGCCCTGCTTGTGTTACTCTGCTATGATTTGTTCGTCATCAGTAGTGCCTCGCGCCCTACCTAACCCGATAGATCACTTCCCCTCAAGGGTTTGGGTTTTAACCTCAAGAGTTATCCCTCGCTCTCCTACACTATAAATGGCGAACTCCAGCGTGTGGTCGACTGGCGCCAACATACGCAAACAACTAGTTTGTTTCGGATTCATTACTCAAGGTTGTTTTTAAATACATCTTGCAATGAATTTTTTCAGTCGGGCCCCAGAAATTTGCCCCCTCTTGGCAGACCTGCATATAGCCTTGTCACCGCAGCAAAGTAAAAAAGTTTGTTTCTTAGAAAATTATAGGGACACAACTCAATTAGTTTTACAACACTTTTATCAAGGCAAGAAATCCAATTCCGGGATCATGAATGATTTATAATACCAATGAAACCCGGAATTAGGAATTTTTGACTAATATTCTTATCAAGAACAGTTTATATTTTATTTCTAAAATAATTAAAACGAAAATCCGTTTTTAATAAATTTTTTATTGAATTTTTAAAAAATTATATGAACTCATTTGGGAGTAAAATTAATTAAAATACAGATTTTTTATAACACAAAATAAAATATTATGTAATTAACAATATGAACAGCTTAAACGAATAAAAATACAAATCTATTTGAAAAAGGCTCATTTTTAATTTTTTAATATTAACTATTGAAAAATACTTATCCAGCTCAGACTAAAACAAATATAAAAATCGACATTAAAATTAGATTAGTTTATTTAATTATTATATTATTTATATAAATGAAATATACGCACCTTTAATTACATTTATATATTGTCTATATAAAATAGCTGTTAATTTTCATTTGTTTCATTTTATCATTTTTATTGGTTTTGGTAGTTTTGAGTGTTTTCTTTGAAAACGTTTTAATATCTGTTATACTCATTTTTACTTTTTTATTAATAAACTTAATTTTATCGCTTTTTACACTTTTGAGTATTGTATTTTTATTTGGAGACAAATTGAAGCTATCGGAATTTTCTGTTTTGATTGCAAATGATACACAAGGTTCTTCCTTAGAGTCTTTCATAATCTGAGAATACATTTCTTCATCGTTTTTTTCAGTTTTAATATTGCGTAAGTTAAAATTTTTATAGTCCGTTGCAGTTTCTTCCTCATCAGACTTTTTATGAATCCCGCTTTTAATAAAACTGTCTAAAACTTTCTGAGATGCCATAGATTGCCAGACTGAAGACATAGCATTACAGGCCTCGTAAATGGACCATTTGTCATTAAGTTCCATTTCATTGACTATGAAACGGCTGTATTCCTTTTTTAAGTTGGTTTTAAAATCACGAATTATTCCTTGATTCAGTGGTTGAAGAATGCTCTTAGTGCTTCCAGGCAAAAACAAAAACTCAACATTTGGCAGTTTTAATTTTGGTATACGGTGAGCTCTGTTTTTATTCAATATCAACAACATTTTCCTATCATCTTTATCCATGTCTTGTTGCATTCTGATGATGATTTTTTTAAAGATTTCATGAGTCATCTGCCTTTTATCGTTTCGTTCATAATTGACTAGTAAATGCTCGAATTGCTCTTCGTCATTATTTCCTATAACAGTCAATTTTCTTTTATCAGATCCATCCATATTAGTACAAAGTACTATTGTAGCCATTTTTTTCTTGATTGTTTTAATATTACTGACGTCTTCACAAGCAAGAACCCAAGTACTATTTTGTACAAAATTATAATTTAAGATTATCTCGTCTATGTTGTATATATTTCTCGGTTCATATTTATCCAAGATGCATCTCTTCTCTATGAGCCATTCTAACGACCTTTGTCCACAATTTTTCGAAAGATCTATTTCGTAATGATCCAAAAAGCGATCCAACCAACCGTTATACGGTTTGAAGACTATTTTTAATTCAATGGCTATAGCTGTGGCTTTTTTAAGCAAATCCGGACCGGATATATAGACGTTTTTATCTTGCATTTCTAAATAATATTCATGTAACTTTAATTCTAATTGTTCGTATTCTAATATTTTTGGTTTATTTTTTGTAGTCTTCGGTTGGTAGCCATTGAAAGAGTTATCTATTTTGTCTCTATTTTCAATAATCATAGCTAAGGTAGATTGAGTGATTCCATATTGTAATGCCAATCTTCTTTTCGAGTCCACTTTAGAGTCAATGTCATCAAGTATTTTTTTCTTCTGAGCAACCGTTAATATTTTATTTACTGTTTCCATATTTTATTATAAAAATACAACAAAAAATGTCTCTTTGGTTAAGTTTTCGGCCAAAATCCTTATTGACATCAATCAGGAAATCACGAATATATATACATACTCTTGAAATTGTTAGCAATTATCAAACGCGTTCACACATCAGGCAATTCCAAGGTGCAAATGATAAGACTGATAAGTTTTGACAGTATCAGCAATTTCCCGCAAATACAATGTTGACATATCTAAAAAATGTGCTTTTTTTTTTATTTTTTTGACCAAATTTAATACTTAAACAAAACGTAATATATTTCTATTTGTATTAGATTTTATTATTTGATTTAAAAGAGAAGTAAAATAATTTGTAGACATGTTTGATCAGCTAAGAGTAGTTATTAATTTAAAAGCTATAACATCACATAAGAAAATAAATCAAACCATTCTTTGAAAATTCAAAATAAAATGCAAAATAAAAATAAAAAAAATCATAAATGATTTTCCAAGTCTTTCGTAAAATTTTCCCCTTCCCCCTCTTTGCTGCATATGCTTATAGGCAGGCCCGTCGAGAGTAGGGGTATACATTTCTTAGAAATTATTTGTAACGGTTAATTTTTACTTATTTTCTATGACTCGGTAGAATTTAGGGAAAAATCCATCGCATCAAACGAAACATACAGAATGGTCCAATTTGAGTTTCCTATATTGGTAGCACTGTAAATCAGACATCTGTCAATAATCATGCGTGTACAAAGTATCAAATGTTAGTTTGCAACAACATATTTATAAAATGGATCGCTTAACCACCGCACAACGCCTTAAAATTGTTCAGTTTGTGGGGGCTTTTTATATTTATATATATATATATATATATATATATATTTATATATATATATATATATATATATATATATATATATATATATATATATATATATATATATATATATATATATATATATATATATATATATATATATATACTTCTATCCTGTACATTATTTTCCTATCCTGTACACCCCTACTTTAGACGGGCCTGGCTATAAGTATATGCAGCAAAGAGGGGGGAGGGGAAAAATTTCACGAAAAACTTGTAAAATCATTTATGATTTTTTTATTGTTTTTTATTATTTTATTTTGAAGTATCAAAGAATGGTTTGATTTTTTTTCTTATGTGATGTTATAGCCTTTAAATTAATAACTACTCTTAGCTGGCCAAACATGTCTACAAATTAATTTCTTCTCTTTTCAATCAAATAATAAAATCTAATACAAATTGGAATATGTTACAATATGTTTAAATATTAAATTTATATGTAGGACGCGAAGGTATTCAAAGCTACGATGGTGGCGGAAAACACGCTTGGCTTGCTGTGTTGACAAATGCCAATGTTGTGAGCCTAACCAAACAAGTTGTCCCTAAAACACATTGATAATGATAATGAGCTGCCGACATGCGAATGAACACTATACGATAACATTATTGCCAACTAAAAAAATGCTTCTAACCATCTGTCAAAATAATTCTTACCATTTAATATAAATTCTGACCATCTAATATTTATTCTGGTCGCTTATACTCTGACATTTTAATATAAATTCTGACCACAACCGTATTAAAATTCTGACCCCAAAAATTCGACCCTTATGGAAATAAGGATTTGACGTTTGTGTCATGACTGGTTGACAATAAGACGGAGGCTAGCAGCTGGAAAAGATGTTTTATTGATTGAGTTTACATGTATGAAATTATTATAGCACCGACCGGAAGACGTTCTTTCGTCGCATCGTATAACGATTATATTTAGTGGCAAATGGTTTCAAGGCATTTGAAAAAATTAATCGTGACTGAATATATATGACCTGTCTCTATTTACCAGTACTGGCGTTTCGAGCTCATTCTCAGACGGATTATTTTTAATGGTAAAGGTAGATAAAAACTCAATTTTCAGTCTAATGTAAGTAAGTTGTCAAACAAGAAGCTGTTATTCTTTTCTTTATAATTAATGCCATATGTAGCATTTTCCTCCGTACGGCGGATTAGATGTCTGCCAGCGATTATTATCTCAACACATATCATTAGGGGAAGTAGAAACTCCATAGGTTATGCGTAGCAATATTTTGTAAGAACTGTTTATTTCTTAGAATGAAAACTTTGATTTATAATTAGGTCATGCAATAAGATTTTTTAAATGAATAAAAAAAAATTAGTTTAAAAAACTTTTATTTCAGTATAATATTAGTGGTATTATATAAAATGTATTACAAAAAAACTTTAGATAGCATTTTGATATTGTTTGTAAGCGAACACTACCTAAAAATAAATAGCTGGGTTTAATATCATTAAGCATTTTCTTGGATAATCTTATTTAGACATATTTGAGATTCTATCGTTAAGCTTTTTAATTTCATTTTGAATCTTCTCGTAATTGTTAGCAAAAACTTCTTGAAGCCCCTGCAACATCACTTTATTGTTTTGTACACCTGTCGTGATAGTGCTTTGAAGACTCTGCAACTCAGCCATGGATTTTCCAAAGTCGCTCGCTAAAATTAAACATATTTTAAAGATATATTCAATAATTGAAGAGCACTATTTGAATTTGTGAGTAACCTTGTTTATGAATAATTTCCAAAGTTTGCATCCTTTCCAAGATTTGAGCGTGCGAAATGCCTTCTGTCTTTTTCACCAAGTCATACAGCTCGTTGATCTGAAATTATAATACAATATTAAAAAAAAATAATATATACATCAATTGAAATAATTAGCAACTTTTTGATCTCGTTCTGGATCCGTCGAAGAAGCAGTTTTCAAAGCCTCCATGGCCGGAAGCAAACGAGCTAATCTTTGCTCGGCGGCATCAAGATGTGTCGGTTGTAAAATAGCAACTTTAGATGCGAGACCATTAACGGCATTGATCAATCCTTTGTTATTTATAACACTTAAAGGTCCAGAAACACGATCGATCTTTTCAGGAATGTTGCCGACGGCGGATTCTAACCTATGCAATCTAAAACACCGATCAATGCGTTGATTTATTCTGAATATTATATGTATTTTTAAATAAATATTATACCTATGCTCTAATTGAGCTAATCTTGTAGTTTGAATCAAATTATTAGAATCAGGTCTTAATTTAATAACAGTAGTAGCAATTTGTCCGTTTTCGATGACATTTTTGGAGTTCTCACTGGCTTGCTCTAATAGTTTTCTACGAATGAAAAATATATGCAAATATTTAACATATTAAATAATTTAAATGTACATAAGTATAAATTACCTCAGTTTCACTGATTCTGGATCTGTTTCACTTCCTTCTTCAAAATTCAGATCGTCCAAGATTTGTTTAGTTGATTCGACTTGAGAAGCCAAATCTTTAAATCCAGCCTAATTATATCACATTATAATAAAAAATTGAAGCTACTGTGAAATAATGTAAACCACAAGAAAAATAAAATTGTACCTTGTCATCTTCCGGCCCCTTTTCCTGCAGAGTTACCAACTGCTCTAAAAGCTCAGTAGTTTCACATTTCAAACGTTGCAAGCGTTGTAGAGGAGATTCAATTTCTCCTTCGGCGGCCAACTCCCATTCGCCACATCTAGAAAGATCGATTTAACTCACGAAACGAATAATACGATTAAATATACGCATGTATTATAAATCATTACTTATATCCGTTGCGTATTTTTCGACCAATTCGGTCTGAAAAGTCTACACTCCCCGACACTTTCTTGTCTTTGAACTTGTTGAACGAGCTGCTTACGGACACGTTCAGGAACTCAATACACTCGTTACCCTCGTCTGGATTTTCTTCAATTTGGTCCGATTCGGGTAAGTCGCCAGATTCGTAGACGTCTGGTTGATCATAGGCCTGTGAAAGTAAAGTGGGGTATTTCAGAAAAATGCGCAAGTGTATTAAAAATCGTTCAAAATATGTAGTATGAAACTAATAGCGTATTTTATTTGAGTTTTATGTTAATAAAACTAACTTACAATGCCAGGAAGATTCTCATACTTGGGATCGGCCATTATTACCACTCGTTGACAGCTGTCACGGTTTGAGTGTTGCTAGTCGATAGACAGTTGTTAAAAGAGCTTTCTAAAATTTGGAAATATTTAAAATTATACATTATGTTATTTATTTGTGTGTAAAACGTTAAAATTACCAATAAATATACAAAAATGATTCATTATAGTTTTCTAAATTTGGGAAACAGAATATTTTTATTGATCTGAGCTGCCTAATCAAAATTCTTAAACTTGAATTTTTATTTATCATTAAAAAACAAAATTTTACTCACCCCTCTCCCCATTAATATTTTAATAATTCGTTACATGAGCTTAGAAATATAATTCAATTTAAAGTAATTTAATACCTTTTTCAATAACCGGTATATATAAAGTTGAGTCGTTTAATAACGAACTTAATCTATGTATATCTTCCTGAATTCGCATCAAATGGAAATAATATTTGCATGTTTTAGTGCTTTACAGCGAATCGCTTAGGTCAGCGTATCAGATTATATTCTTTTATAATATTGTTTGATAATTTAAATTTATTTGGTATCACGGCGCCCCACAAGATCTAGCACCCCAGGCGATCGCCTATATTGTCTGCCCTTCGGGTCGGCCCTGACGACGATGATAAACGGTTAAGTGTTTGGGAAATACTCAAGCACACAGTGATAAAAAACGAAGCTTTAAAATTTAAAACGCATTTATGTATTAAAACGTTAGGGCCAAAAGCATAAAAAGCAGAACATATGTTTTCTGACGTGGCGCCGGTAATATGAACAAGTAGCAATAAAAATAATTTCGAGGAGGAAGTGAATAATTTTAATTGACTTTTAAATTGTTGCCAGCTGTGAAAACATATTGCGCAATATATTGAGCCGGCGTTTGTTCACTCAGTGAGTCATCGTTCGTTCGAGAGTCAGAACCACGTCAGGTTTGTTTATTCGCGACCTAGACGCCGAACCGTCGTCACCATGAGCTTGCAGTGGACCCTGATAGCTACGTTCCTCTACTTCGAGGTGGCCATAGTACTCCTCCTCGTGCTGCCGATCGCCAGTCCTCGAAGATGGCAGCGCCTCTTCAACTCTCGCCTCTTTCACTTCATAGGGGCGCAGGCCTCCATGTACTTCTTCATCCTGCTCGCCATCCTCGTGCTCTTCCTGCTCGACGCCATCCGCGAGATGAGGAAGTACTCTAGCGTCGAACTGACGGATCACACGCACCAGCACTTGGACGCTGAGATGCAAGGCAACATGAGGCTGTTCAGAGCGCAAAGAAACTTCTATATATCAGGTTTCGCCCTTTTCTTATCCCTCGTCATCAGGAGATTGGTCATCCTGATCTCCGCCCAAGCCACTCTGCTGGCGCAGTCCGAAGCGAACTTACGTCAAGCCCAAAGTGCGACCAACGCCGCCAGATCGCTGATGGCGCAGAAGGACGACACTTCGAAGACCGACAAGGAGCAGACCGAAGAGCAGGACAGTAAGATCGCGGCCCTCAAGTCTAAAGTGTCTCTTTTGGAAGACGAGCTGACCAAGGAGAAGAAAGACAAAGAGGCGCTCAAGAGTCAAGCGGACAACTTGGGCAAAGAATACGACAGAATGACTGAAGAATTCAGTAAACTGCAGAAGAAGATCACCATCAGCGGAGATTCCAAAAAGGACGAGTAATAAGACTTAATAATAATGAAATTATATACACAAGGATGATATTTTATAATGAAGTATTTTTATTCATAGACCGAAGGTCGATAATCTTGTATACTTAATATCGGGGTACCAATCTGTTGAGTCATATACTCGCTCGTTTATTTGCTAATATGTGTAATATATTTATTTGCACAAATTACACCGCAGCTATGTGTTCATTTTTATTGTTGTATATTTCTTTCCTTTAATCTGTAATGCTTTTAGAAGCTCAGTCTCCCTTGTTTACATACTGCTGCTGACTGCTTTTTAACTCGCTAATACAATTTGGTTGTGTTATTATTTTTTTGCTATTATGTAAATATAAAATCTGTTATGTATTGTGCTTTATCAATTTAAAGGCATTTGTTTAAAAATAATAAATGTTAATGGCTGTTAAAAAGTGTGTTACGATATCAAAATGTATTTATTCTTAATTAATTAAACACAAAATATTTACATTATTTTTGCTTTTATTTTATCATCTCGTTCAAGTTGAAATTTTGTTTTTAAACTTACATGTATTGATAATACAGTTTTTATAAAAAAATATATTACGTAATATAAAAAAACAAATCTAATCTACGACATTTTTTTATTCTTGTGCTATCTAATAGATTAGGTTTTAAATCCAAACAGTAATCCCTCATTAACCCGCCGTTGGTCGCACGGCGGCGCAGCGCTCACCCTATCGGTTTTTTTGATGCCGTTTTTTTTGTATGCATTATATTAACTTGCGGGTCCCTCTACTTTTCAAGAATTATGTTTTCTTCAATATTGCAGGCTCAAACACGTGTTTACTAATTCGATATACATTTGGTTTTGCATATTAGTTGTGTTATATCAAGGATCGAGAGAAATCGTTATTTACGCGGGTTAGATTCGTGCTGGAAATTTTTTTTTTTTTAGTTTCTTTTTATTATTATTTACTTTTTTGTTGTTATTATTATGTTTTTAATTTATTTTATAAATATATTTTATTTAACTCTATTGATACATAGTACAAAAAAAATATTTTAAATTTTTTTTTCGATCCTTTAGATAATTTAAACAAATTAAACAAATTTATCGCAAAGTTTGCAAATAAAAATGTAGCAGTATTTAGGAGAGAAACCTGACACTACGATAATTCATCACACAAAACCAAGTGAATAGAATCGTCCAAAATGTAATTTTTGCCCTAGGAAAAAAATCGCAAAATCACCATAAAATGCCACATGTGCTATAACCCAATATGCAAAGAATATTTATCGGCATTATGTCCAGATTGCATAACTAAGTAATAAAGTAATCAAGATCAAAAATAATATATATTTTTTCATGTTATTTTTAAAGTTTTAAACATATATCTAAAAAAATTATATTTTACTTTTAAAATATTTATTATTTTATTTTTCTTCTTTCGTTATGTAAATAAAAGTTTTAAAGAATTTATTTATTTTATATATTCAACACTAAAATATACCAAAAATAAAAAAAATAATAAATATTCGATATTTAAATTTAAAAACATAAAGAACTGAGAGGCGGCTATTCGCTCAGGCGCGACCAACGGCGTATGCAATACTCGCGCGACCAACGGCGGGTTAAACGTTTATTTTCATTAAAAATATGTTCATAGTCAAAAATAAGTAGTAGCATTAAAACTAGTAGGATTGCAATGACTCATTTACGCTTACATCATTTGCAATTATTATCTTTTTTGCGATTTATTTTCTTTTTTACCAATTTCACGTAATGTCAGTGTTCATAATAGGTCTAATACAAACTTCAAATGGTTTTTCACTTCGCTTGTATTCATTTTTGACCAAGAGTTGCTCCATTTACCCGTTTTCTCGTTTCAACTTTCTACTACTTCAATTACACCGTAGACTACCAACCTTTTTCGAGTGGTTGCCCCTCTTTATAAAAGATAAATGATGCATTTTAAAAAAGCAGGAATATATACATATATTAAGATATTACGTTAAACTCGAAAGGCAAGGGTCGTCACATATAATTGCACTATAAATTTAACAGTTTCTGTGGGAGGTCGTCTCCATCAAAATGCCTAACAGGATAATGAAATATGACTTAACAATTGCGTAATTCAAATAGAGGATAGACTCAAGCTGAATCGACCACGCTTAAACCCTTGTAATATCTAGAGAAAAAACAATACTTTTGGATATAAAGGAATGCATAGACAATGTATATGTAAATATAAATATATAAATGACAAGGCACGCTCATTTATCACGTCATTATTACCCTCGTAATGGTGGTTTTGCTCTAACAGCCACCAGCAATGTTTTGCTACATAAATACGTTTTAAAATTTTAACAAGTTAGGTGCGAACGAACGGTAGCGAGCAAGTGTCAAAACAGTGAACACCCCACAAACCTACTTAAAAGGAGGATTATATAGCACAGCAATGTTACACAGTGGGGATTTATGTACAATGAGACATGGAATAACGATTTGCTAGATCGTTGAATATATAGTATATAGTATTAAATTTATAAATAAGATTAATTTATAGAGCAAAGAATTACATTTATAGTGGAAACTATCAAATTTATATTGGAATTAATTCACACTTCTCAGAAGTTGGTAATTTAATTTTCGGCGAGTCATAAATTTGAGAAGTTTTAAATCCTAGAAACTAGCATCTGATGAAAATATTACTAGTACGCTGTGTTCGCGTTTATATACTCTTTTGTAGTTAGAGAAGGTTCTTCGCTGTTATTGTTTCTTACTTAACTTTTAGGAGTTCTTGCATATAACACTTGTAGACAGTACATTCTGTATTGACAGCGATTGTTTCTTGTTTAGGCCTTGTTTTTTTCGAGTGATCCTAATCAGCTCAAATAAGCGATCGACATATGCGCTTGTACAACATCAGAGTGACGAATAGACTTGCTCTGCAATCAGATTTAATATACTTTTAACAAAATTCACTCTTACGCTTCAGAGCTCGTCCCGACAACTGAAACTTATGACTCCAGAATTGAGTTAACATTTTTTTAAAGAAAACTCAAAATTTATTGTATAAATAAATATTTTTTAATTCACAAATATAAAATAAATATTTAATTTTATACAAACAATGATTAAATATTATAGGTTAGATCTTTCCTTTTAATAAATATATCCAATGGTCAATTTTAATATTAATTTTCAATAATCATTAAGGTTGATCATTGATTATTTAGTATTCTTTTTCAATATATGCATAGAATTATTTAAATTTATCGTAGAGATTCTTGATCATATTTAATAATTAATTTTTCAAAGATCTCTCATTTTATTTTTTGACCTTAAAATTAAAAAAAAAACATTAGAATAAAATCAAAACTTGTTAGGATAAAATTAAAACTGATTGATGTTTATATAGAGATGTAATGAATAATGCTGACTACAGTTTCTCTTATATTCTTGAGAAAGTTTTAATGAGATGTAATTTAGCTCATGTCCATGAGCTTAATGTATGAATAGTAAATCTTCTTGACAATATTTGTGGTACTTAGTAAATATATATATTTATAAAATAGCAGTGATAAATAATTACCATATTATGTTTTTTACTTCAACGATATGTATGAAATACCAATATTAAATTATATTTAAAACCTTACCACTGTTTTATTTTGCTTGTAACATTTGTACCTAAGATACATATTTGATTGGTAATTATAACTTTTATATTTAATAAAGTGTTGTGCAATGTTAGTATTGCATTGTTTTTGTGTGTCAGAATTTGTATAAAAATTGCATCAGCTAAAAATAATCACAGTTCTGTTTTAGCCGGTTTTTTATTTGCTCTTTCATTTTCGTCGAATTCGAATTTATCCCAAACACTATTATATTTCAAAGTCTTGACATTATTCATTTTGACATCGTAAGGACCGTCTATTTCTAGATAATTTATCATATCGCCGTCTCCACTCAACGGTGTCCATTCTACTCCGACATCCGGAACGCTACATAAAAACAAAATCAATTATAAGTCTGCTCTGGTAGATTACCGTTGTATTTGATTTAATTAGCACTAACCCCTTTTTCGCAAATGACGATACCATGTTAGTAAGGAATTTCACCATTTTTACATCTTGTACCTTTGTCCACGGCTTTATGAAAAACAAGTCTAAAATATATGTAGTGTCATCTCCGTGACTCACACCTAAAAATGTAATATTATCTTAATCTTATAAAATGCTTAAATGATAGATTAAATAATGAAAATACACTAACCATATTTTTCAACAGTGTTGCTTAAGAATGTACCTAAACTATGTTCGCCTGAATACTTAAATTTATAAACATATACTGGACTTTTCTTTGTCGACGCAAACACTTTAGAACATTGTTCGATGCCGTTGATAAAATGACGGTCACTGAAAGCCTATTTTGTATAATACACACAATTGAATACTATTATAAAGCTAAATCTTAAAGTATTATTTATCAAACATAAAAATATATTTACATCTATGAATTGAGATATGGTATGGATCGAAAGTTTTTTGTTTTTCATATAGCTTTTCTTGATTTCTTCAGCGACCCATGCATGCGATTCAGCAGGAATTGTATGATTGAAATCAAACATATGAGGCACGAGCTCTTCCCATTTGCTTTCGATTTCATCTAATAATTCTTGTTGCTTAATGTATACTAAAAAGTAATAGTAAGAATATATCGTTACCGCATATAAATTAATATACAACATACTATCTGATATATTTTACATGAAACTGGATATAGGCCTTCCTGAGCTGTTATTGATGAAATCCATGGTATGTCTTTAATTTCTCCATCTTCCATCATTTTATAGGGATGTTTCTTTATAAAAGCATTTTCAGTTGTTGACGGTTCTACTACCGGAGCGAACGGTGAAAATGGTGCATGTAGAAACGGCTATATAAATAGATTAAAATAATTATATACATAAACAATAAGTACTTACATATAAACACAAAAACTTTCAATAATATTCCAAATAAAGAAACACCTTTATGCATTAAGAAATAAATTATAATATTAGGTCTTATTTTATTTTCTATTTATGTTTATATTGTGTATTATATGTATGTTTAGTGTTAAAATTAGCTATATTACCTAAATAAATTAATACAATAAAATTAATAATAAATGTAAGAGGGTAAGGCAAACGAAGAAGTCGAAACACCACTCTATTATTCAATAAAGTGGCAGCAGTGTTAAATGTAGTTTGAAGAATAGCCAACAGGTGGCAGCACAAATCAGGCATTCAACACGAAGGTACAGCAGTAGCTTAAAATGTTCGCCGCACTTACAATATGCGTTAAAGTGGTGCTCTGTCATTTATATTTTGAGCTGTGAAGGGGTGAAACCCATTGAAATTTATCGACGTATGGTGATGCATGTCTGTCATTCCAGCAAGTGTACGAGTGGATTATAATGTTTATTTGCAGATTCTTCTCAATAGGGGCGTTATTTCAAATTTTTACAGGGGAGGGGGAGAGGGAAAAAGTTGGCCAATCAGTGGTCGATTTCTTAATATTTACATTTCATTAAGATTCATACATTTTTTTTGGCCAAATTTCCTATTTTTTGGCCAAATTTAAGGGGGTCCCAGTTTAAAATGCACGTCAAAAGCAATAAAGTCGTGCTGTCACAGTGGAGACGCTCGGTTATCTAGCGTTCATATGAAGACTATAACAATGTTACGACTTACAATAAGTGAGAATGGAATGAAGCATATATAAACCGAATTTTCACCAATAGAAGAACGCAAAGAACAATTATCCCTTCTCAGAAGTCAAAATTCCACGTCAAAAGCAATAAAATCGTGCAGTCGCCAACACGCTTTTGCTTTTGACGTGAATTTTTTACTTCTGAGAAGTGATAATTGTTTTTATATCCTCCTATTGACTAAAATTCGTTTTGAATTTACTTCGACCAATACTCATATTAGAATTCCGTTGTAATATTGGTAAGGATAGTTATCATATTTTTAAAACATAGTGTAATATCCAAAGTGCAGACAAAATATGGAGCAATATACGACGAGTGATGTCTGAAAAGCAATATACGACGAGTGATGTCTGAAAACTTATATTGAACGCCATATATAGAAAATATTAATCTTTTTATTTTTGAGGTTTCTTTTTGACTCACCTTTGTATATATATGATATACATAAAAACAATTTTTATGTGTATATACACATAAAAAATGTCAGACTGTGAGGAAATGAGTGATAATGAATTTATACTATTTTCCTGTAACTTATAAAGTTGAATATTTATACTCAAGAGAGAGTTTTATATCATTCTCTCGTAGACGATCCAAACTCAGATTGGGCAACACTCTATTTCAATTCGTTAACAAGGGACGTTACTCCTTAACTTTCTTTATACCACCAAATTAAGTTAAGAAATTTGGGCGATGAAGCATAACACTGGTAGTTTTTTGACTTTGAGGTTATATAATGACAATTATTGATGATGTTAAATCATTAAAACTATAGTTTTTCATTTAAATAATCCTCGGTAGTATCTATTTTATGATATACTTTTTAATCATCACTGAAAGTGACTAGATTCGATTCTTTAGACTTATAAATATAATTATATAATAAATAAAACTTACAATAAATAGTGGAACAGTTTTAACTATAGATGCCGCCGGCCGTTTTCTCAAACATGCTATCATATCTTTAGTTGAAGTAGTAGGACATCCCAAATGATTAGCGATAAAGACAGCTTTTTCTAAAGGTTTTTCTTGCATTGTCCAAGGATTGCATATGGTCCCGCTCTCCGAGATTCCCTTATGTATCAATCCATTAGCTAGAGGCGAAAGCATGAGATAATTAACGCTGGCTCCTCCCGCAGACATTCCCATTACAGTTAAGCTATTGGGATCACCACCGAATTTATCAATGTTATCCTTTACCCACTTCAAACCCATGACTTGATCTTTAAGTCCATTATTTCCAGGCACTACTTCGTCTTGAGTGCTAAGAAAACCTAAAACGAATATGATATTCAAAAAACTGTAAGAATAAATTATAAATTTATGTATTACCTAAAGGTCCTAATCTATAATTGATTGTAACAAGCACCACGTCGACGTCCATTAAAAACTTTGGACCATAGAATATAGCAGAGCCAAAAATGAAAGCTCCACCATGGATGTAAACTACTACCGGGAGATGACTTTCAGAAGACGGCTTTGGTGAGAAAACGTTGAGGTACAAGCAATCTTCATCGCCTGAATTAAAATATACATTATGATGGCTTCTTATTATTGTATATATATAATATATATATTATAAAATACTAACCATCAACATGATACCCTGGATTTCCAAAATCATTCCATTGTAAACATTGACTTGAAGGCTCTTTAGCTTGCCAAATTCCCAACCATGATTTCGCTGGCTCAGGTTCCTACATTAACAATGCATTTATTTTAAACATACTAAATTAAATTATAAATATTTGTTAAATATAATTCAATTAATTCTTTCTATATTTATTATTGATTAGAAGACTTGTTATTATATTAAAATTATATAACGATTAAATATAAATACTTGTTACACATTTATAATTAAAATATATACATATTTGTGACAATTCTATAAGTTTTTAGTTATTAATATATTTAATGTTTTTTATTGTATTTTACATTGATTCATAACGAGCAAAAGTTATTTGCATATTTTTTTATTATACATAATAGAGTTATTAAAGATTAAGCTTTATCTTACAATCACTAAACTAATATACTTTTTGACTATAGTATAATGAATAATCTCTTATTATGACATAATTTTAATCATGCTTTTTTAATCTTGGTAATAAGCTAAAAAAAATGATACTATATAACATGGCTGTAATTAAATGGAATTAATAACACACTTTTTATTACCTTTATCTGAAATCTTGGCATAAAAATAGTTACAAAGATTTATTGTTTTTTATAGTACTTATAATTGCAATATTATGTGTGATTTATACTTGTAATACCTTCTGCAATTACGATGGTTTTTATTCTAACCTTGAAAACAAAAATTATCTGTAATAATATGATAAATATTATGTAATAACTATTTTTTATATAAAAACTAGCAAAGTAGCGCTAGAATCGTTAGATAATGTTGTACTTATTATAATTATTTCATTTGCATAAGAATAAGGATATATTTATTTACGTGTATATATATTGACCTAGTAGAACTATTCAATAATTTTATGCGCATTTAATCGCAAACAATGCTCTTGCTAACTTGATATCATAAAATTACAATGCACAACTTAAAGCAATGGATAATTTTTATCAATGTAATAACACTGATTTTCGTACATTATATTAAGCATAACTTCGATTTATGCTTATATTCGTTAAAATAAACAGAATTCCTCAATTTTACATTCTGAATATTTATGTTATCATTGAAAAGCAAATGTATTTTATCATTATACCAAATGTATTATGATTTATTACCTATGTGATGACTACATCAATAAGATTTTATGTAATACATGCGTTGATTGTGACAAAATAATTTATTATTTACTGATGTTTATACCATATTTAAAATTCATTTAATGATGAAGTAGACTTGATGAATACATCCATATAATAAAATAATGTAATTATGTGAATATATCGTTAAAAAATATTTTTTTTAATAAAAATAATTTTTCAACTCACCTTAAATCGCCTGTCTCCAACTGGAGGCTTTGCATAAGGAATTCCTTGAAAAGAAGCAAACTTTTTTCCAAACATAGATTCCTTCCATTCTCCAGCCAGTTCACCTTGATTAATTTTTATTATTACTTCACCTTTTTCCGATAACACCTGACCGAAAATCGAAATCAGGAACAAGAATACTATTTTTCTCAACATTTTCGCAGAAGATATCGCGCGTGCGAATGCTGATACGCGATTAAATTGAAAAATGGGAAAGACTCGTGTAATATAGACTTGGATACCTACTTACATTTGTGTGTGTCTAATCTTTTAAGTTGTCGCTAATGATAATTATGAGTTATTAATGGTCAATATTTAATACGATAGTCATAATTAACTTGTTAAATCATAACATATTATTTTAATTACACATGGAGTGTTGTATATATTGCACGCATGTAAAAATTAAGAAAATTAGAGTTTATAAATATTTTTAAAATGCTATATAAATTAATAAGAATATAAATTTGTTTGTTGTATAAAATCGTTCGTTTCTTAGTCATCATCATTATCGTTGTAGCTCTACAGCCTAGGGCGGGTCTCGGCCTCACCTAAGATTATTTTCCATCTTACATATTAAGGCATGGAGATCTTTAATTGTACTATCCATTGATCTTTAATTATCCTGTGCTCCGCTTAGCTTTAGGTTTATAAAAAAATAGTCACTTCACGTTGTAAAATAGTTGTCCATGCGGGCACATGTTACGATGTATTTTAATATACTTAACGTCGTCAGACTTCTATTACAACTCGCAGAGTTTATTATTGTACCGATGACGCCAAGAACTGTCTTCTAAAGTAGGTCCAAAAATATCTTTCACTTAAAAGTGTGAAACCGCTAAGAGTTGCTGGTGCTCAGTATCAACGCCTCACCCCATATACAATGCCAGTCTCACAAGTCTTGTATAGACATATTTTAATTATTCTGGATATACGGGCGCTTTTTTGTTATGCAGACGAAAAAAACACTCGTTGACTGTATTTAGTCTCTTGTCAATTGACGCCGACATAATATTTATTATTGACAGCTGAATAAGATTCACGATAAGAAAAATCATCAACCCAATCGGAGCGGATAATGTCTTGTATTAAACATTTTTTTACCTTTGATATATAATATATGTACATTGTTTTATTTGTATTTACATGTAGTTCCATTGATTCTGCAGCGCTTTGTAGTTCCTGGAACGCCTCCACAGCTGCCAAGTTGGAAGAGCCAGTGATGTTAATGTCATCTGCATATGCCAATAATGTATTTTAGAGTCCCAGGAGACATTTTTAAAGACAATATTAAAAATATATTTTTGTGTACTAATCTGGCATCCCATATTTTCTTTAATATTTTGTAAAAGTTTCCAAGTTTACATATAAATCCGAATTATTTCATTGCTTAGTATTGATTTCCCGTATATACGGTGCCTTAAGCCGCATCATGGTTATTAATTTCATTGTCGTTCTTGTAATTTTTTTAATAAATATCATTAGCTAAAATCTATTTTCCAGTAATATGGATTAATACATATTACAAAAACTGGGCATATATCCTAATCAACATATAAGCTATCGCTTAATAAGTCTTATTAAGGTGTAATCGCATATTGGAAATATAATTCCGGAAATTCAATTTACTTTTAAGTAAATACACTATTTAATTTATCCCATCGAAGATAAATTTGCACTTTTCTTATTGTCGTGCGACCTTGACTCTCGTGGGTAGATCGTCTTAAGGAAAAACGAAGGACCAGCGAAACACTTTAACGATTGTTTAAATTATTTATTTCATATTTCTTCATGTTTAACAATAATTAGGCACATGCCCGTGCTCGAATTATTGTACCGATTAAATTAAAGCTTTATTGTACTGAAGTTTGTTGTTGTACAACAAGGACTATTATTATTAAATTTTAATAGTAAAACAATTTTGGCAAATATAATTTTTTAATTAGTTTGAGCCATTTTTGGGTTAAATGTAATCTATATTCAAACTATATTATATCTAAAGTCAAAAGGTTAGCACTTGGAGATAACTATTACCAGCTTCACTATACAAATCTATATTATGAATTGTATTTATGGTTCAAAATATATGTATATAATTTAAAAAAATTGTGAAATATATTAATACTATTATATACAGATTGATCTAATTCGAGTTTCCTATGTTGGTATGACTGTAAATCAGATAGCTGTCAATAATCACGTGTGTTAAAGGTGTCAAATGTTAGTATTTATTTACGAAATGGATCGCTTAACGCTTTAAACTTGTTCAATTGTTCTATAGAAATGACACTTCCGTACTGTGTATCGAAATTTACGGGAAAATTTCATCATCCTACTGAGCAAACAATTCCCAACGTAGTGAAAAATCGAAGAGAATGGAAGCGTTGAAGATAGGGTAAGGCCTGTGCTTCATCGTGGCGCCCGTTCAGCTGAGAATATTTCTGCTGTATGTTAAAGTGTGGCCGAAGAATCGATATTGTCGATTCGTCGGTGTTTTGATTTTTTTCCCTTTTTTTATGGCTATATATATAACACAATAACTGAAGCTAAGAGACAATGGACAATGAATTGGGTGCTAGAGCAGCAGGAAGTTGATGCTGATTTTTCAAAGAAAATCTTTTTCTCTGACGAGGCACATTTCCACCTCTCTGGGTATGTTAATAAGCAAATTAAAATAAATAAATTCTAATGTGATTCACGAGAAAATTATATGCGCAAAAAAGGTGACTGGTTGGTGCTATTGTGGTTAGACGGCGTCATTAGGCCTTACTTTTTTTTTAAAATGACGAAAGTCGGACTGTAACTGTCAACAGTGAGCGCTAAGTATATTGATGAATTGATATTGTAACTACTCCAGGAGTAAAGGTGTGTTTTAGCAACAACACGCAACAACACTTCATAACTTCTTATTTTTTATAAGAACGTAACGACAAGATATTAAATTATCATCCTTTAATTTCGTAATAATATAATAACTAGGTGTGGGTAGCGTAGAGGATATTAAAAAGCTATAAATATAAATTTTTACGGAGTAAGATGCAATCATTAGAATAGCGCTTTCTAATTAAATTTAGTCACAGAACCTTTCTATTTTGTTTTATAATATAATGTAGTTCATAAATATTTTAAGCGTAGTAGATATATTTTTTTATATATTACGAAATTATCAATGATGTAAATGTTTACATTGTAAACAATCGCTACATGTGTGTTCCTGTCTTGGTCCTTCCCTTTGCACCACTATTTGACACGGAATAATCTAGCAACAATGTTGCAAAAACAATTTTGCGATATTACGATTATTATATGACGAGATGCGGAATAGCAAATACATCTTGTATACATTTCATTATATTATTTGTACTGTATTTAGATAAGATCTTTACCAACCTTTTAGTACATACCAGTAAAAGTGCATTGTGTGCTTGTAGTTATCTGAATATATAGAGTTACGATCGTTCGCTCATTCCAATATTGGCGTACTACAGTTTGAGATTTTTGTAGCTACCGAATACTTATATCTAGACATAATTATTTTAGTAGATTAAATGCCAACGTCGAAAAATTACACTGTTTAACAGATGTTTGCGAAATCGGTCCAGAAGCGTCATTTACTGTTCAGAGATAATTGTGTTTTTTTGTTTATGTTGTTAACAATCTAAATATGATTTTTGTTGCGAATTTAAAATGTACGAATTGCTCTGCAACAACGCTAACATAATTCCATATTAGAAGCATGTGTTCTACTAATTTAATAATTTTACTTAAATCGATATATCTATGACTACATCCTCCTAGAAATGGTTCTGGTTATAACGTCCTATTTAGAATATACCTAACACTGTTTTTGAAATAAACTAATATAAATTATTTATATTGCTAAAACTGTTTTAATACTTATAATGATAATATACATTGTTGTTGATCTGTTAAAACATCTAATGATATATTATGATAACATTTCTTACGAATTTTAATACACTGTAATATAATATCATACATAATATAAACATCTAATGTAAATACTATAAAAACATTACAGTAATAGCTTCTACGTACGTATCAACACGTGTATTAAAAAACTTTTCATTAAAAATTGATTATGACGACTGGTTGATCTACTTTACGTTTGATGTCCTAATGTTCGATAGGTTAATTCAGCGTTTCCAAAATTATGGATCAAAAGAAAAAAGGCCATGTCGCCTAAGAAACTATAAAATAACCTTCTATCCACTAAATTCAATAATATTTTCTACGTTGTGCAAAAGAATGGAAAGAACATATTATTTTACATCGCGAGGTGCACTGGCTATTAACCGCCCTACCTTTGGGTTCTTATTCAAAAGGTAGTTAAAAAATACATTGGGTTTTTTTTTCATTAGATTTCACAATAACAATACTTGTTTACAATATAACAGAAAAAAATAAGCAATACTCATTTATGATCCTTTGCAAGTCAGAGGTTCTCGACAAAATATGTCGCCGAATATTTTTTATAATACCCATACGAACATATCACGTATGTTCGTATGGGTAGGGCGGTTAAGGAGGTTGTATTAAAACAACCTGCAATAAAGTTTTTGTATTCTTAGACCAACTTTCTCAGTGGCTAAAGATGCAATATTTTAATTCAAACTCATTTTTATTAATGTCAATTGGTTAATCCAATTATCCTAGCTTTGTGACATTTTTTTAATTTTTGAATAATATATATCTGACTTACAAGGTTACTGTATTTAAAGTGTAAGATCATATGGAAGCTGTAACGAAAAAACTCAATTTACGGTCCCGTTGTAGGGAAACGTTTTACGAAGTTACAAAAAAGTATATCATAAGTTCCATATGATTGGACAAGGAACTATTTTACAGTGAACATACAATCTGGGGCAGACTTGTCGAATTTAGATATTGAGTCAATAATCGAACTGTTGTATAATATAGGGCACTCAACATGTTCGTCGGAATGTCATTAACTGTCTTCTCATCAAAAGTATCCAGTTTTAGCAGGAAATGATGCGCATAACATGTCTAATGCCATTTGTCATAAGTGCGAAACAGGCTTTTCAAAACTAGTTTAAGAAGTTGAACCGGATCTAAGAATAAATTTATCTCATTTTACTCCAAACCTGAAGTTTTTAGTTGACAAAAAACAGTGTCACACTGCGTATTAATAAATTGTTTGATTTATTTATATTTTTTGTGATAGTATATGTTTCTTTATATAAACGCTGTGGTTATAAATTTATCGTAATGAACTCTTTGTGCTGTATCGTATACCCTATATATACATGGTATAAATTATACTCTATAACATATTGCCTTATTGTATGCTATTTTACTATAGATTAGAAAAAGAAAAATTAACTAAAATAAAAAGCAAGAGATATTTACAATGTTTTTACGATATTATTTACCAAAAAATATTTTGGATAGGTATAATTTGGCTAAAATAAAATCAATTTTTAAACATTTTTATTCGTTAATTTTATCTTATATTTCGTAATTTAGATATTTTTTTTATATTGTTTTAAAATTTATACAGTAATAATTCATACCACTGTCTTTATTTTCAAGAGTTACTGGATATTTAAATTTTTTTACTGACCATTTTCTTTTAAATTTAGGGTATAGAACTAGAGAAAGACTAACCATTTGTGTAAGGTAAATAATAAAACATATATTTATAAAAATATGGTACAAAAATGTTTATTAAGAAAAAAGGAATAGATAACAAAATTACAAATTATGAAATTGTTATTCAATAAAATCATTATTAATTATTAATATTAAAATTTTGCAATACATCACTCGCATAATTAAATGTACTGTTACTAGTCAAAGGTGGCTCTGTGCTGCTATAATCCTGTGGTATTTCAGCGTAGTTGAAAGTCATCAAGCCCTGCGTGTTATATCCACTTGAAGTTGTTCATGCTGGCGATGTCGTTCGTGGTACCTCTTGTTCTAGAATCTCATTCAGTTCTATTTCCGAGAAGAGCATAGCAAGTTTCAATTTTAACTTTGCTTGAGTTTTTGGACTGAATGTTTTAAAAGTTGCAGCGTAACTGAGAAACAAGTGATCTACCTCGTCAATCTGTTTATCCTTTGATTTTTTGCTGTGTAAATAGTTAATAACCTTGTCAACCTCTGAGCCTGAAGAAATGCTCAACTTTCCTTTCCTCTTCGGTGTAGTTGGAGGTCACATTTCAAGCGAGGAATGGTACTGATTCGATTCATCATTGCTGTTCGCCATAGGCGACGAAGGCTGTGACGATAGACTTTCATCTTTAATTTCCATTGTACTATCTGTTATATTACTACTCTGGGGACGATATTGAAGTGTCGTATCTAGTAATGACACATGTCTACTCCATGGCCACATGGAATATTTTTTGGCCTGCCCTGTTTCACCTTTTATGCTCTTTTTGAACCTCATATAGGAGTCCCTTAAATTTTTCCATTTTGCTTTCGCTGCATCATCTGAAACAAATATTAATTATTTCTTATTTGAAGAATCCATATAGTAACTAAATTTTAATTTATAAAACATTTTTTTTTAGATATTTGGCTACAGGCGACACGTATCAGACGATTGCTTTCTCTTTTCGGTTGGGACGTTCTACCGTCGCCAATATTGTGAATGAAGTGTGCCAAGAAATTTGGAATATTCTACAACCAATATATTTAGCCAAGCCTACTTCAGATTTATGGAATAGAGCTGAGGAAGGATTCTCAGAACTTTGGAGATTTCCGAACTGCATTGGAAGTATTTCAAGTAGTCGCAGTTTTTCTGTTACAAAAATTATTTTTCGCTCTTTCTTCTAGCAGTAGTTGATCCATACTATAAGTTTATTGTGGTTGATATAGGAAGTTACGGACGTCACAGTGACAGCGGTATTTTTGAAAATTCAGCTTTATTCTGAGAGTACATTGATGGGAAAACTATTCTACCGCCGAAGCCACTACCGGGTACAGGCACTCCGGTACCTTATATTTTGGTTGGTGATGAAGGCTTTGCACTTGAAACTTATTTAATGAGACCATATTCTAAACATGGAGTAATCAACAATTCAATATGAATCTCAGCCGAGCACGTCGTGTAGTGGAGAACGCTTTTGGTATATTGCCAATGAAATGGGGGATATTTATAAGGCCTATAGAGGCAAATATTGAAACTGCGGATCATATTGTAAAAGCAGCTTGCTGTTTGCACAATTACCTCATAGTTAACAATAGAGAGTCGGTAGTCGCAGAAACTCAAGAAGAGGACGGGCCTATACGTGCATTTGTGCGAAGTGAATTAACAAATCGAAAGCCTACCAATGCTGCAATTCAAGTTCGCAAACGTTTTGCTGATTACTTTGAAAGAAGAAACAACGCAACATAAAATAGCATATGAACGGTTGATCGACTATAAACACGATCGCGTGATCGACTGAGTCGCTCGCCATCAACCGTTCATGCTGGTGGCGTTTTGAATCTACCGCATCTATGGACGGCACGCCACTGATACACATATATCTGCATAAAAAAAGAGAATTTTATTAAGAAATAGATTTAATACCTCGACATAAATTTATAACATGTTCATAGTTAAAAGCATAATTATATAGCGAGAAAAGAGAGACAACGCATAGAAATGTATTGGGTGCGAGAGATACGCCTAGCATTACAGACGTCTGGTCCTAGAAGTGGGAGTAATCTGATGCAACATACCCGTTTGTGTGACACGTGCCACAAAATATGTTTGATTTAAAAAAAATGTTGTTTTTTCTGACCGCGTAAATAAATCGAGGGATGAGTGTATATGTAAAAAGAACACAAACATATAAAATAATTTTAATTTAAAAACTAATAAAATGATACTTACTTGTCACATTAAATTCTTTGGCTACCTGATTCCATGCTTCTGTCTTTTTTTAAATATTTTTATAATGTTTATGGAAACAGTAAAATAAATATGAGTATTTACGTACACTTTCGATAAATAATTCAATTTCGTCACTCATTTTTAAGCGGTCACTATAAAAATTTGTAATTTTGTACAACCGGAGTCTGGCAGAATTCTTTAAAATGATTGACGAAATTGAATTATTCATACGAATAAACTTGAAAAATCTATCTTCATGTGACTCTAGTTCGATATATGATCGGTGGTATTCACCCAATTGCTTTCTTTTCTTATTGATTTCATGCACCCAACATCGTATTTTTTTCTTTCTGTATTGCAAAGCTAACAGCAGGGGTTGTTTTTCGTCTGAGCTCGTACTCAATAGCAATATGAAACACAAATTATTTTGAAAATGCACTACTATGGATCACTCACATAAGGTATCGACGTCTCCATATCACTTCCCGCCGCGGCAGACCGCTTGCTGTGAGGCCAAGCCTCAAGTATTGTGGCAGCGTTCTGACAGTTCTCAATGCTGCCACACCACCGCTCAACTTGAGAAGCGGGTGTTCTTAACAACTGGCAACATTCACTTTCTTTCGCCATGGCAGAGGATTAGCATGCAGCGTCGCCGCCAACTCTCCAAAAAAGGTCGTTTTATTAAATAGCCATCATAACCTACATGCGCTACAGTATTAAATAAAAACTGTGAAAAAATACGTATTTGCTTGAATACACATACTACTGCCTAAATATGAATAAATGTCCCGTTTTGAGAAAAAAATGAATGGTTACATTAAGCATAATAGAAGCGACTGTTGATTCGTTATGTCAGGGCCGGCCGGCCAGGGTTATGCGAGCCGATTTGCCGTGACGATAATTTTTTAGCTCTCTCAGGTTGACCATCCCAATAAAAACATCAAGATAATTTTTAAACAAGTTATATTTGTTTATTAGAGCACGGAGCGCTGAGCATTCTCAGACTGGCCCTGCGTCATGTAATGCTAATACCGCTACCATTGTATTTTTCGTCTTTGAAAGATATGCACAAGCTTTAATTAACAAGTTATTAAAAAATACCATTTTGACGTTATTCCTTTCAACGCCAAGCGCATGATATCATGCGCAAGTAAATCTACTGTCTAACGCCAAGCGCATGATATGATGCGCTCGTTAAAACCTTCGTTTTTTAAAGAAACGGAAAGGTAAAAGTTGGCAATATATGTTTTAAAAATCAGTTTGAGTTTCTAGTAAACGATTTCAGTGATTTTATTTATAGAATTTGCGATGAAACAGTGGTATATATAATTATAAAGTCACGCCTTAATTTTAGTCGTTTGTATTTCGCGCGCGGTTTCGATCGTGCTCTTTAGGCCACTTTTAGGGTTAGCACAAACGCATCGCGGAAATTCGTTTTTTTATACTTTAATTTATGAATCGAAATTAAATTATGTCATCAATATTGCAATGATGATTGTGATTTGTAAATACTTGTGAATATATTTATACGTTATTTCGACTGTTTTAATATTGTCAGCTGTTTTTGTGATTGGTTTTTATTGTTTGTAATTTTTAAATAATAATAATAATAATTACTATTAAATACTTATTAATAAATATAAATAAGATATAATTAATAAAATATCAATATTAACTCTTAGTAAATATTAAATAATAATAATAATAACAAAAACGATTCCTTGTCGTAGAATCATTTTATTTTACTTGTTCTATTATTTTATAATTTATTTGTAATATGTTTATTTATTTACATTAAATTAATACCATCGTGACCTAACAGGTTACCCCAATGCGTCACGATGGTCGAAAAGTTTATTATTTATTGTATATATATGTGTATGTGTGTAATATATATTACATATTCCCGCTTCCAAAATTGAAGCTTCCATTCCAGCGTAGATATGTTGCACTCTTGCCGGTCCCAAGCCCGGATAAAGGAGGAGGGTTTGTATCATGGAGCAAACCAACCAACGTGGATAAATCCAAATAGTTATGAAAAAATCACAAGGAAATAATAAATCCGCCCCGATTCATAATGACCTAGACCAGAGGTCGGCAAAGTACGGCTCCGGAGCCGCATGCGGCTCTTTGGCCCCTTAAGTGCGGCTCTGGAACAAATATCCACGGGCATTCGCACCAGATTTAAAAAACAAGGAAATATGGAGCTCTAAATTCGAACGTCTTTGTGTTGATTTGGAAAATTATAATAAAGGTTTGCTAAATTAATAAATAGATTTGGCTCTCAATTTTTTTTTAATCGTTGTAATGTACATATTTGGCTCTTTGGCTAATAAGTTTGCCGACCACTGACCTAGACGATCGAAATCTAGATAAACGAATGGACTTCAATTTTGGAAGCTGGAATGTGCAATATTACAACCAGGAAAATTGCAAACAATAGCGGAAGAAATACTAAAACTCAAGATATATCTAGAAGCCCTACAAGAAATTAGGTGGAAAGGCCAAAACCGATCACCGGTTGTAGCGCCGTGGAAGAAGAAGAAGAATATGTATATATTATAAATTATACATATAATTATATATAGTTGTAACATCGTATCTTGCTATCAAGTTTTATTATTTATTATTTTTATATATAAAGAAATATGACAAATTTCAACAACAACCAATTGCAAACACCATTGATCAAAAACAAACGGTTTGGTTATTAGGGTTATTTTTGTGTACGATATATGTGATTTTGTATGCATCAAAGAAACCTTGTCGATTTGTAAATTTTTATAACAGGATGTAGGTCAGACGAAGAAAAAATGCGTTGCAGATTTATATATTAAAATTGTCTCAGTGTGAGCATGACCCTGTTTGTCGTTCGCTTGTATAGTGCCGCGCGCGTGCATGTGTGTGTAAGTGTGTCCACGCGAGCCAACACGCGGACCGACCAATTGATTTAGTTTTCTTCACTTTATATTTCCAACAATACGACTAAAAATGTTTGTTTATTGATATAATTAGAATGTTTAAATCATGTTAATCATACATATATAATTTTAAAATATAAAAATTGCGTATTTTGGCTGTAATGATGTGTTAAACAGAGTAAGTAGCAAAAAAATTATATCGCTAAAAACGCATGGCGTACAGCGAGTAATTAAGAATTTACCGGTCGGCGGTCTAAGGGTTAAAGGTGGCTTCCGTAAATTATGTCACAGGTTTAGGGGGGTCAGCGGAATTGTGACGGTGTGAAAATAACAGGAGTCTGCCTTAATGAAATCTTGTGACAAAGAGGGGAGAGAATAAAAAGTTACTAAAAACCTGTGATATATTTTTTTGTAAAAAAAATATATTTTTAAAAAACTAATTTTATATCCAAATAACTGACGTTTTTATTTATATTTAAAATTATGATTTCAAGACGCTAAAAAATAGCAGAAGTATCTTAATTTTTTTATAATTTAAAATTAGTATTTTCTTTTTTAGTAAATTTAAATGTTGTACACTAAACATAGATTATGGTTATTAAAAATAGTCTTAAGGCCAACGGCTAATGCGGCGATCGATACTGTCAAAGAGTGGGTACCCGTCTGGCCTTAGTGCGGTTTTATTTTCGGATCGCAATTTGCTTATTCGGCTATTTTAACAAAATGAATTGCTCCATCGACGAAAGGTAATAAAATACCATATAACATATTTTAATTTTTGAGTAAACTAAAAATAATACGTCATGTTTTAAAGCAAACAATTTAAACATGGCAGTTGATACAATTTACACATGTTTTATTTAGACGTTATGCATTCAACAACAATATTCACTTCAAATATTAATTAATAATGATCTGTTATTGATAACGAGTGTCAAATTTGGCTAATTTTGCATCGTTTTGTATCTTTTCGATATATATTTTTCAGAGTCACAGATGAGATCGAAGCTTTAGAAGCTATTCTGCTCGATGACGTCATCATTCATCGAAACAATTCTGTGCCGATAATGATAGAGACGATTGTTCATCCGTCCACTGGCGACGACACGGATCAACAATTCGTCTGCATTACTTTAGAAGTTATCTTAGCACCAGGATATCCAGACTCGAGTCCGAATATTAAATTAAGAAACCCTCGCGGTTTGGACGATTCCGTATTAGACGTCATTAACTCTCAAATTAATAATAAACTATTGGACTGTGTTGGACAACCCGTCGTCTTTGAATTAATCGAGGTTATTTGTGATTTATATTATGAACTATGAATATTCGTATTTGTATGCTTAAGTATCATATGTATTTTATTATTTTACAGTTAATAAGGGAAAACTTGACTAATAGCAATCTTCCAAGTGGGCAATGTGTTATATGCCTTTACGGCTTTCTTAATGGTGACGCTTTTATCAAAACGCCGTGCTATCATCATTTTCATAGCCACTGTCTAGCCAGTCATTTAGTAGCTGGTGAAAAAAATTACACTGAAGAATATGACAAGTTACCGTCTTGGCAAAAACAACAGGCTACGCCTTATCAGGTATGACGTTTGAGTTTCAGTTGAAGCCCAAAAATGAATTACATCGCTTGAAACTTTTTGTCCCAAGTATAAAAAATCTTAGCATTCCAAGCCTTCTAAAATACTTATTTACTTTTTAAATATAAAAGCTTTTGAGGATCGAATTACTGCTGTAATTTTAATCAGATATTTATGAAATATCTTATGTTTTAGGTAAAATGTAGACTAGATGTAAATTAATTCATGTCTACCTAATTATTTAATATAATATGATGAAAATTTTTTAGATTTACATCTAATGAAATAGTCTTCTACGATTGAAAAGAAGATTAATTTGTGTTTGAAACATACTGATTATTCGGTTCAGCTTAAGCGGGGTTTAGTTCAGTCATACTGTTTTAATAATATGTTGCTTTTATAAATCTTTTCAGCCAATTTGTCCCGTATGCAGAGAACCAATCAGTTGTGACGCAAGTGCTTTAAGTGAAGCCCCTCCGCCTTTAGAACTATCGGCTGCTCGCAATTTTGAATTGACGAGCGAATTGCGTGCTCTGCAAGAACAAATGGCAGCTCTTTATCAGCGTCAGCGTAGTCGCGGTGGTATAATAGACGCAGAAGCAGACAGATCTAAGCTTTTACTTCGGACTGTAGACGAAGGAGCTGCTGCATCTTCAGTAAGATTTATAAAAAATGTTGCATAACAAAAACTGAGGGTAGTAACTCAATTTTTTTATATTGTTTACAGACAGACGGTCCATCGGCAAATAGTCCATCCGAAGAAGTGGCCATAGATGAAATAAACGCCGAAGGGAACGGTCAAGGATCCACTTCTTCGAGTCCGCAAAGCCAACGCGGCGCCTATAAAGGACCATTTCGCGGCTACAACCGTAATAGAGGCTTCGGAAACAGACGCACAAATCAAAGCAACAACAATCAGGGCAGGGGACGCTCGGTGAACGGATCACAGTCCTTTGCATCCACTACTAGATGACGGTGGCTCACTGAAGCCTTTAAATGCATTTTTATTACTACTTAGCAGATACGATCGACTGAAACCAATACGGGGCCTCAGCTTCTTGTTTTATCGGTTCATTTGAAAAAAGCATTTTCGAATTGGAATTCATAAGAATTCGTATGTTACGAATTTTGGACGGTATTGCAAATTTTTCTAACAAGGAAAGAGTGATTTAAACTAAAGACAAAAATCAACAGATTGAAAGTATTCCTTATGAAGACTTTGTGGAAGGGATGATTCGGTATGATCGAAATTGGTTAATAATGAACTATTTTTATAAGGGTGTAAAATTTAATGATAATAAAAACGATTGTTATCATCGTTTATTGATAGTGAAAACTGGTGCTCTGTATTGGGTTCTGATCATGATAAACCATTTAATCAATTTTATTCGTCTATAATAATACATTCCTAGTCATGCTGATATATTATATATAATATTGTAAAACATTAGTATATAATTGATATTTGCCACTTTTGATATTAATATAATTGTTTTTATATTAAATTCAATATCCATTGTAATTATTTGTACATTTTTGTATGATTGTTTGCTTGTTTAGATAAATTAAAAGTACTCGCATATTTGGCGATCCTTAGTGTGCATGTCATCATGCATTGCATTTTTTCGCCATCATTGAAAAGTTATTTTGTATATATTTTAATTATTTATAAATTATAATGTTGATTATGTATTTAAATGTAAATATGATTTTTGTGTTATAAGTTAATAGAATGTTTTCTAGTATTTCTATGCTTTAACTTAAATTTAAAGAACTAGTTTATTTTAGGAAACGTGCACAAGGGTTGTCTGGCGTACTTAAATATTTATTTATTAATAATTTATTTGTTATGCAAAATTTGAGCAATAATTTAATAGTTGTTTTTCGTCATTTTCGTCTGTATTATGTAATCGAATTTTAAGGTTTTATACATTGTATCACCTATGTAATAATAAATGTATAACAATAATACTCGTTTTATTCTTTTAATTACGAACTATAATTTATCCAATTTACTGAATTGATTATAAAAATCTATTCCTTTAAATGAAAAACATAATTAAATTTGTTCAATTAATTTCCCTTCCGTTTAATTAAATGATTGTTTGCTTACACAATTTCGGTAGCGGCTCGGTAACGCGTATAAACACGCAGATACAACGTTGTTTAGCCTAGCGATGACCAATCCAATGTCTACAGGCCGCACGTGACTCAGTCAATGCTTTTGTGCGGCCCACCTTATGGCCGACATAATCGGCACAAAATAAATATTAAAAGAAGAATAAAAATTCGTGAAAGGTGTCATCTTGTCTTCTGAATGTGCACTGAATCTGCAGATATAAACTAGTTTATAGAGTCCAAGTAATTGATCCCCGTTCTTTTACCTACTAGCTTAATACTTATAAATTTTTGCTTATTACAAAATTTATAAAATATTAGAATCCTACATAAGAGATAGATACTTTGCGTGAAAGTCAATGTGTACTACTTGTTCCGTTGCGTAAACCACTACCGTTACCGGTACTAGAGCCCTACGAATCCAGCCCTTATGAGGAACGGATGAGCGGGACTCGCCTTCCGTAGTACTACATATTTATCAGAGTTTCATTAGTATTTCTCTCGAGCGTACGAGAAGACGTTCTCTCGTTGGCTGGCCTGTATTGCTTTGCACTGCATGCATTGCGGATCATCCTTGTTACAACACCACCCCCCTGATCTTCGAGGGATGTATATGTGAGCCCTTTGGCCCTGCTTGTGTTACTCTGCTATGCTTTGTTCGTCATTAGTAGTGCCTCGCGCACTATCTCGGACGGCCAGCCCGAGAGTTTACTTCCTCTCAAGGATTTGAGTTTTAACCTCAAGAGTCCCTCGCTCTCCCACACTGTTATCGGCGATCTCAAGCATGTGGTCAACTGGCTTGTGCCTTGTCAACTGGCAAGTGAATTGGGATCGGTACTCTACTTAATTTATACAGCTGATCTCCCAAAGATAGGTGACCCATTGAAAGCGTCAGAAAACTTTCAGCGAAACAATGGATGAAAACTTGGAGAATGGACAAACACGACAAAATCAACGCTTGTAACGTTCACATTGAATAAAAATACCTGCCAAAATGTTTCGCTAAGTGGTGAAATATTACAACAAAGCTTGGGAGACAGAAGATTCACACGGTAAAAACATATCTTTACTAAAAGGAAACAACTTGGAATTCAACTTCAAAGAATGCACTGGATGATGTGAAGAAGATTCAGATGACACTGGAAAACGAGTTACTTATGTATAAGACAATTATCAAACGAGTATGGACGTACAGGATTCAACTTTGGGGTAGTGTCTGTGTTTCCACCATCGCCATCATCCACAGATTCCAAAACAAGGTTCTATGAATGATAGTCGACGCTCCCTGGTAAGTTCCTAATGATGTAATACATAACGACCTTAATATAAAATTCATAAAATATGAAATAACGAATAAATACACAACATACAGAGACAGACTAAAACACAGATTGTAGATATGACGACACCAGACGACTAAAATTAGATTTTGTAATAATAAATATGGAGAGGCATCCAATGGGATGTTTTCTTTGCATGTCAATATCATAATCAAAACAAATTTACTAATTGTTTATGTATAGACAGATTGCAAATAAATAAATAAAAAAAGCTCATTACTTTTCACAATTCTCCATAGAAACACAGATATAAACTATTATAGAATAACACAATACAAACTGAACCAAATAAATAATGTGATTGAGTAAAATTATATTTTTATTGAATGTTATTTTTATTTTCTATTAGGCTCATTATTTCCATTATGTCTGAAATGAAGAAAAAATAATTTGAATAAGAAAACAGACAGTTTCAAAGTGAATGGGAAAATTTGTATTTTTTCGTTTAGATGAAAGACATGTTTAACTTGTCAAGACTCGACTTCAATATTAAAATCATACAATTTGAGAAAACATTATTATCAAAAATATGATGCTTAAAAAACTATACTAGTGATGAACAGTAAGTGAAATTACAAATACTTAGTGCAAGTCTGACTGCAAAACAAAAGGTAATTCATAAATAAATAGTTCAATAGAATGCCATTGTCAATACCGCACGCAAATATCACATATTGTTGGGGAAAAAATTAAGCTATTTTCGGACGGTGAATATTATACATCAAAGAATGCATTATCGCTGCAGTAGAAGAAATTGCTACAGAAAATGTTAAGATTTTCAGTCAAATCAGCTTATCATATCAAACTATAATGCGAAGAATTGATAAGATTTCAAATGAAATTTGCTCAACGCTGAACAACAAATACAAGTTTGTGTATTTCTCATTAGCTTTGGATAAAATGGGTATTGAGAATATAGCTTAACTTGCCATTTTTATTTGAGACGTGGATAGTGAAATGAATGTGACTGAAGAATTTCTCTATACCTACCAGAACATCTATAAAAGAAGCTGTCATAAAATGCACTCATGACCATTGACTGAAATTAACAAATCTAACTGGGATCACAATAGATGGCACAGCTTCAATGATCGGCAAGAATATTAGAGCTGTTTTTATTAAATTAATTATTGAGCATAGAGATGCCATAACAGACGACTAATCTTCAGAGCTTTTCATTTGCCATTGTTTTTTGCAGATTTTTATATTTAAAGAATTACGATAATATGTTCAATATGTTTTTATGTCCATTTAACATTATTGTGGAATCAGCTCCAATAAATTTGCAGATGGAGATATTAAACTTCCAATTACCCTCTGAATTGATATATATGTTTGAGGTCAATGAAAAAGTTCAGTTTTATGAGAAATATGTCAACAATGATAAAGTCCCAAACATAAAAAAATGGAGATGAACATTACAGCTGCAAAATTAAAGGTAATTAAATCTAAGAGTCGTAACAGATTGATAGATGACAATTTAAATGAGCAATTACGGTGATCGACGTCAAAAATACATGACTAAAATTAAAAAATTAGATGAAAAACTTGAAAAACCAATTTTATATGTATTTTTAAGTGTAAAGTTATAATTTCATATAATTTAACTGAGAGGCACTAGTGAAAGTATATGCTGTTCTAAAATATCTATGAAACTCAATTTGACAATTGCGAAACTTCCATTTGCTGTTCTAACCCAAACCTAACCTAATGAAAGTACTAAAATTCATTATAATTTTAGAACTTTCATTAGGTCAAGTTCAAAATACAAACTAAGTCAACTCACCTCTCAGAGGAAAATATGCAGAAGTACAGACAGACGTCGCATCTCGCATATTTCTCCATAGTTTGTCTGCACTTGGATATACACTATGATTTAAAAATATGATAGCTATCCCTACCGATATTACAACAGACTTCTGATATAAGAGTGTTGGTAAATTGTTTAAATTAAAAATTCACACCAAAAGCAATAAAATTGTGTCGGCATCGTTGCAGTGGGAACGCTCAGTAAACTGCGACGGCGTCGACACAATTTTATTGCTTTTGACGTGGATTTTTGACTTTTGAGAAGGGATAATTGTTTTTTGCGCTCTCTTATTGGTCAAAATTTGGTTTAGTCGATTCTCATTTATTATAAGTAATATTGTTATAAAAAGTCTTACTATGTACCCTTGATAACCGAACGTTTCCACTACGACAGCGACTGGACGATTTTATTGCTTTTGACGTGGATTCTAAACACGGACCTTGAATTGGCCAGAAAAATACAAATATCATTTAATGAAGTAGTGTGAATTTTAATGAAATGGAAATATTAAAAAAACGACTACTAACTGGGCAACTTTTCCCTTTGGTCTGAAAAAATATGAAATGACGTCCCCGGTTTCATTGATTTTTGACAATATCTTTTTGTAAGCATATGTATTGTGTATTTAGAACGTTTTTAAAGCATTATATAATATAACATTAATCCTGATTTATGTATTGTTATGGTAAAGGTTAGACGAATTGGAAATTGAAGCCAATATAAGGGAAAAGACAAAACATAAAGAATTAGTTTGTCATATGCTAATTCAATTGCATTCAATAACTAAAAATAAACTTGAACACTAGTAGCTTATTTTTTGTATTGTTATGGCTAGGATAAGATGAAGTGTGAATTAAAACCGCTATGAATCAATGAGATTCTGAGAATTAACATATCGCCTTTAAGTGTGTCAGTTAAGATAGTTAGATCAATCACATTTGTGTGAGCAATACTTTAACAATCAATTACTTTCTATTATATAGTTTTGCTGTATCTAAATTCCTCTGCAACATATTAGGGCTGTCAATATGGAGAGTTAGTTTGTCAAGTGGTAATATACTTGGAGGACAATATAAATGAGTAATATATAAAATAATTGTTATATAAAACAAATTGCTTGTGCATTCTTAAAAAGATTGGTCAGAACAGTGTATAACTTATGAATAACTCTGCATCGAATCCTTTTCTGAAGTAAAAATTCGAAAATTTAAATTACATTAATGCACAAAGAGTTCGTTTTATGAAACAAAGTATTTATTTAAATGCACATATCTCTCAAGATAATTCATTGTTAAATAGCACCCATAGTTTTGGAATCGTGAAGTAAAGGAAACCAGCTAGATGACTAGTAATGTTGTAATATATTCTTTATCCATTATTTTGACAATTAAATAAAATAAACATGCTGAAAATAGCATAATCGTTTGTCATGAAAATTTAGTTTGTCGAATTTTACATTAATTGACTCAAATTGAATTGAAGCTTTGCAAGTGTTTAAAGCTATTTGTTGTATAAAATTCATTCCGGAATAAAATTACCGAAGGCACAATAATGAAAATTAAGTAGCTAATTACACGAATTTTTTTTTTAAGATTTTGGTAACCAAACAAACAAAAACGATAAACAAAATTAAAAAATACCTTATGTACATATATTTATACATATAATATGTATGTACATATATTTTAATGATGAACTAATCTTATACTAATACCAAAATCAGGGTCAATTTTTTACATTTAAAGGTCGGTTCTTAAATTAAATATGTGATTATTTACAGTGATGTGCTTTGATTGACATAATACATTGTGAAATGGCTCGTTAAAATTGAATATATAATTCACAATAATATTCACCCTTTAAATAGTCCTCTTTAATTCCTTTCTGCTTTCGCTAAATGTAGTCCATGATATAAGAAAGTTTTTACTAGTAAAATCACTAGTAATATTTTCAATTAAAGGAATAAATCTTGTTCAAAAAGCGTATGATTAATATTATTTATTTACTTAGAAAAACATAAGAGTATATTTTCGATATTTAAAAAGCTCCACGTCTATACAAAATATTTTATCATATACTAAAATTCTTGATAAATTCAACAATTTATTATTAGCTATAATTACAAATGTTTATAAATAATATTTAGTTGCACTATATGAAAATCGAAACATACACACGTGCTCGCTACCGAGCGCTCCCACTGCGACGGCGCCGACACGATTTTATTACTTTTGACGTGAATTTTTGACTTCTGAGAAGTGATAATTGTTTTTTGCGCTCTCCTTTTGACCAAAACTTGGTTTGAATACATTGATTAACACTATTATATCAAAAGTTCATAGTAATAACGGAAGGATAGCTATCATATTTTTAAAACGTAGTATTATTTTATATCCAAGTGCAGACAAACTATGAAGCAATATGCGACATGCGACGTCTGTCTGTACTTCTTCTTCAGCGTATTTTCCCCTGGTTTAATTTGTATTTTGGACTTGTCCTAATGACAATTTTAAGACTATAATTAGTTTTAGACCTTTCATTAGGTTAGGTTTGAGTTTGAACAGCAGATGGAAGTTACGTACCTGTCAAATTCAGTTTAATAGACATTTTAGAACAGCGTGTAATTTACACTAACGCCTATCAATTAAATTATATTTTCACTAGTAGAAATATATATCTGCTTGTGAAAATATATTTAAAGTTAATTTAATAACTAATAATTTTACTAACACCTACCAAATAAATTATATTTAGTAATGGTAAAAATATAAATTTATCGGTGAAAACATATTCCGATATGATTTCACTGAAATGATATATTTAAAAAAATATTTTCGGGATAGATTCGAGAGTGTTATTTTTCAAAATTTTCGTTGAGGGATAACTCGAGAATTTAATAATAATTTAATTAATTTAGAATCAGGGACGTCATTTCAGCTTTTCCAAGGGAGATGGGGATAACAGTTTTTTTTAATATTTTGATTTCAACTATATGAATATTCAAATAATTGATCGAGTATTCGTAAAATATTCATTTATACTATATCGAATAAAATTTGGAAAGAAGCAATACATATAGTCATTTTTTCTTTTAATATACATGGATGACTAGCCACACCAATATCCGGGATCCAGAAAATTTATCGTCCGCAATTAACCGTCAGCAATTAATGGCTAGCAGTTTACCGGCGCATCAATTGATCCCAAATTTAATTTATAGCATACGCTATCGCGAGGCAATACATATAATTTATATAAATTTATTGCTCATTTTAAATTAAAAATAAGTTTTTTTATATGTGTTATGTTTTTCTATAAAGGTTTTCCATGGCTCAAGACAGAAACTTAAAAAAATTTTTTTTTTTTATTTTTTCCAAACAAATAGACGTTAAATTATACTAGCGATCATTTGTAGGCTATAAATTGTTTATATGATCAATTGCCGCGGTGGTAAATTACTAACGAATAATTACTTGCGGTGAATTGCGGGTGATAACTTTTCCTAGACTCCCAAAATCCATGGTCATTTATGCACCTTTATATTGTCTCGAAAAAATTGTCTTTTTATCTATATTTATTATCCATTTACTAATAGTTGATCGACAGTCACAAATCGTAAACACAGAAAGCAATAAAAGCGGCATTCAAAGTCACTACTATATCCGCTGTAAATTTTCTTTTAACATTCTCGGATATACGGAAATTAACTTTTAACGGTTTTCGAGTATACAAATAGTACACTATAAATAGTTCAAAGTCGTCAAGGAAACGTCGAGGAGTTGAGTTGAATCTCTAAGGTATTTTTTTCGAGTGCGCATCCTTTACAACTTTAAGGTGTATTTTCTTATTTAAATACTAATCAAGAACATTTTATTGTAGTTATCGATTTAAAAATCTTTTGAATTGAGAATAAGGTAATGGCGGAAAATGGAAAAGTGGGATTTCTCAGCGTGTTTCCGTACAAAGGAACGACGTTCCAAAACGCACAACACCTTGACAGTCGATCCATAATCTTGAACACCATTTCGGCCCTGCTGACCAAGGCGAGCCTGTGATTGCTCAACAACCTCGACAACTGCCTTTATATGGTGATTCGTGTTAAATTCGATTGTCGTCAACGGATTTACATATAAGGAGGGCTGCTGCTGGATAAAAACGACACTATGGATAATTGCTGCCGATAAAACGACGCAAATCACAGGCATTAGTGATGCTTCAGTCAGTCGCGATTCACAACGACATCTACTCTTTGTATGCTGAATGATTCAATTAAGACTACATCCGAGTAACACACACACACAGCACCTATTTCGTTACACGTATGTAATTGATTGCATCCTTGCTGCGTGCTGATTCGATCAACACCGCATAATCTTGTTAGAGTACTTATTGTAGATAAGAGCAATTTATTATAGTTAGATAATTTTATAGTTTTTTATTATGATATATATGGTAGAGTTCAATACCAGGTTGTTAATCTTATAAAAAATATGATACGGTATTTATTCTTAAATGGAACATGGTGGGCGATCGTGAGTTGACCGCACCTGATTATGCTATCTGCCTTATTTCTCATTAGACACCGTCCACTTGTATTATGTATACGTTTACAATATTGTATTTATTAGATTTGCTCGTTAGCTGGTCTATATCATTGGCCCACGCATTAAATTCCACGTTTATCTTATTACTTTTATGCCTTTTCCAGTGTCAGACCTGAATAAGGAAAAAAAGCATGATTTAATTAAAATCTATAAAAATAGAACACACAAAGAACGCTTACTGTACTTCTCTGGTGAAGTGCAATCAATCTTTCATTTGCTTAATGTTTTTTAAACGATGTTTAAAACAGCTACTAATTTAACAAGTATGTTCACATTTTATGTGTTATAAACAATATGCTTAATGGGAAATATTTTTACTTTGAAAATCTCTTAGTGCATATTTTCTTTCGAGGGTAATCACCTCTTCTTCGGTTCACTTGAATTAACAAGGTCGTCGGTAGAAAAGGAGATATTCAACAGACGGTGCAGTTATGCGCTTTTTAATAAAAGTGCCCAAAACCCGTTTTTGGCAATTATACAAAACGAGTTTCTATAAGGTATGTTATCGAATTTACAAAATATTGTTCGTCCTGTGTCTGCTTTCTTCACTTGGTTCACCGAAAATAATTTTTAGACATCGTTTATGTTTTGGTCCGTTGATTCATCACAGCCGCTCTTGGTTCCATCGGAGTTTTCCATCTACGTCATCTAAACGTGACTCATATAATTCGAAACAATTAAATTTAACTGTGCTGTTTTTGTCATTGGTTGTGTAAGACAATAATACTTATTTGTACGTACAATAATAAAAAAATATTCATTTATTTCTTAAATATTACTTTAAATATTTAACCGCACGATGTAAGTCGGTGCATAATATCTGAAAGACCTGGGCTCGAATCTCATATTCTACTTCTATCGTGTTTTATTGGAATTAGTGATTATTATATAATTATAATTCTGATCGATCATCACAGATAGGTTCTCCTTGATTTTACTAATCTCGTGTAGGAATATTATAAAACATAGTTAACATAAATTTGTGAAGTAGTGAAATCTATTAATTATAAGCTTTAACAATAGTAAAGTTTATAAATCACTAATTTATAAACTTAAATTTCATTCTGATATCTCACTACTTGCATAGTAGTTGCTGTGTTTACCCCGTTATAACGATTTGGGCTAACGCCTATCATGTTGCAACGGAATATTCACAATAAATAAATAAAATATGGGGGCCAATATAGATTTGTTATGGCCAAAACTGGTCGGCGCAGAAATAGCGGTGTTGTGACGGCTCCCTCTCTTCCGGCAAGCTTGTAAGGGTTCGGACGCGTGCCGTCGCGCGTCCGCCCCATTCTAACCATGTAAACACCGTTAACCGTTAAATAAATATTACTGCAGCGGCTCAATCTGTGTCTCATTGCCACCCGCCATCATCACCACCCCTAAACTGGTAACCTGCGACGTGATCCTGAGCACGTACATGGAGTCAGATTCAAAATGGCAGACACACGCCGCTGCAGTACAAAAGCCGAGCCGCTGCTGAGCTGTTTGCTGCCATCCCGCCGGTGCTTCCCTGGACCCGGACTCGAGCTGGCGGACCACCAAGACGATGGGCCTGCGCCCCCGACCATGTGCCGCCATCGTCAGCCACCGTCGCCACTGACAGACGCCGCCACCGACCACGTGACCCAGGAAGCACCCGGCGCCGCCACGCGCCTTCAGCGGGAAGCCACCGAAGTGCTGCCGTAGACCAGGCTCGAGTGGACCACGCGTGACCCGTCACGCACCCGTAGGGCTACGCCCCCGCGACTCCGAGCTCGAACCACATGTTCGGGGCCCGTCACGCGCGCGCCCTGTGTAGCTGCACCGACGCACCACAGGGCCCCGAAAGGTGCTCCCGGACATGCCCGTTCTTCTCGCGCCCCCTGGAGCCCTACGCGCCGCCCGGGTCTACGCGTGTTCCACTCGGCTTGGAGCGAAGCACGCCGCGCGTCACTGGAGGCCGCGCCGCCACACCATACGTCACGACTTTGCTACTTTTGCGCCGCCAGCATTTAATCAACAGCAGCGCCAAGGCCCCCATACCTCCCCCTGGTTATAGTTCGCAATTGTAAATTGCTAGGGCCGGAGCCGTATGGGGGCCAATATAGATTTGTTATGGCCAAAACTGGTCGGCGCAGAAATAGCGGTGTTGTGACGGCTCCCTCTCTTCCGGCAAGCTTGTAAGGGTTCGGACGCGTGCCGTCGCGCGTCCGCCCCATTCTAACCATGTAAACACCGTTAACCGTTAAATAAATATTACTGCAGCGGCTCAATCTGTGTCTCATTGCCACCCGCCATCATCACCACCCCTAAAAAAATATTACTGAAAATCACTCACATATACTTCAAGTGTTGCAGTAGGCAAATATTAAAATTTCTTTGAGGATGACATATTTTTACTTGAAAAATTAGTTATCGTTTACTGCAGTGTTATAAATATTGATATAAATATTGATTTTTTTCGGGTTTGTATCACGTCGGCTTGTAGGATGATATAAGTTATCGGATTGACTGTGGTAGTATAGCTGGGGGGCGAGAGGGAGATGTCCTCGGGATGGTCCTCTGAGGTCTCTTGTCGCAGGGCTGTCTCTAGTAGCAGGACTGTATCTGGAACGTCGTCTCCCTGATTTGTCTCGTCACCGTCTGTCGTCTGTATTTGGCTCTACCGGAGACATACCTTTTGTACCGTAGGTTGGAGACGTCTCCGGCGAATCACAACTATGTAGAGATCAGTCAACCAATTGTTGCGCTTGTATATTCTTACATGCATTAAAAGTGAAATTTACTATATGAACACATTTCGAAGGTCAATTAATTAATTATGCGGTCCGCATGCCCTTATCTCTCATTCACTCTCATCACTTAGCACGCGAGCGATTGAGAGGGAAAGTATTTCACCGCCCGCCCCCAGTATTGGTTTTCCAAAGCATCTATTTAAAAAAATATTTTTTTTAAATATTTTTATTGTGTTGACATGATTAACTAAGAATTACTCTATAACAGAGTGTGCCATAGCTTCCAATTTTTATCCAAAAAACACGCACATTGAACCAATACAATCGTATTGTAAGAGTTGACAAACAGGTACTTTGATAATATATATTATTTTTTTATTTATTTTGTGCGAAATGGGCCGAAATATTTACATTTATAGCCGGATGTGATCCAGACGAAAAATCTTGAATCGAGCATTACCGCTTCACGAATAAGCGAGACAACGAAGTATCTTAGGAATATGCATTGATTTAATTATCGTGCAAGCTAACTTTTAAGAATGAATCATTTGATGTTTTTTGGATCAATATGGATGATAACGAGGAATATACAGAGTTGAGTGAAAGAGCTAAAGATTGCTGCCATTCCAAATAACCTTTCTTTGTGAATAAGCATTCTCTAAAATGGTGTCAATAAAAACCAAAAATAGAAATCACATTCAATTAGAAACACCTCTTCGAATTGCATCATCTACAATTATGCCTAGGAACGACAAACTAGTTATTAATGATAAAATAAAGTATCTGATGTGTGGAGAGGATATTGCTTGACTCTATATAATAGTGAGTTGATTGTTTGATTAATATTATTTTTAAATATATGACTTTAAATATTTAGTATGTATTATGTATGGGTTAGTGTCCTAAAACCATATATCATTTTTTTTTATTAATTTTTGAAATGTTTTTAATTACATTTTTTTATATAATATATGTTACGTGTAACATTATCATCGACCTCTGCATAATAACCGTTATTGTAGCCCAGGTAGAAACAAAAACAGCCCACAATTGTATTTTCGTGTGACATACACGACTTTCTTCTTGTTACTCGGCCCTAGCACGCATTAATGCATTTGTAAAAAATGGAAGCCATGGCGTAAGCTGCTCAATAACAATATTTTTGTACAATTAGTAAATTTATTTTTAAATTTTAACTGATTTTATCACAACTTATTTAAAAAAATATATAAATATATACTAAATATACGAATACTAACAACATTTTCTGTATGCATACGTGTGTATTAGATAATATTGTTTTTTTTTATAAAATAATAATTAAAGAAACTGTGTAGCAAGAGATGCATTGTTTTAGTTGCGTGCGTGCCGTATCGCGAATGCAAAACCGCGTTTGCGATAAGTCTGCAATGAGAAGCCGAGAACCAGTCCGGCGATGAATCACGGCTGTGGCGACGACGGCGAAAGCGTGCAGTCGATTGCTCGTCGCAGTCGCAGGCGGCCGCTCCGCGAGGAATGCGCCCTCCGCCGACGCCGCCCTCGTCCGCCTCCGTCGTCGCGGCCATGTCTGCCCTACTCGGTGACGTCACCAACGCCATCTGGCACGCGTTCGCAGCCCTCCAGCACGACGGAGATGGACTCGTCAACAAGTCCAAGCTGAAGGTGCTGCCTCTAAAAACTTGTGAACAATTTTCATAATTCTAGATCAGTCGTTTGAATTAGTGAAGTGTTTCTTATGAAATGAAATTGTTATGGCCAATTGTGTCCATACGCAAAATACATTTTGATTTTTTGAGCTGTCTTATTAGTGTTCCATTCAAACGATGCGGCTCACTACTATCTTAATTGTACTATAAACTTTTTGTATCACTTATACAACCAACTATTATTCATAGTAAATAAATGTGAGGCAAGGGGACTATATTTGGTTCTTAGCTTCAAAATTAAAAAAAAATATTTCAAATTTAATTTATAAAATTAAATTGGCAATATATAAAATGGTCTGTAAGTATTATTATTATTATAATATTATTTTCCTCCCGAACTTCTAAAATATATTTTTCTGTCTAATTTTTATACATGGTTAAAGTTATTCAATATGAATTCAATGTCCACATCTGTAGAGATAGGGAATCTATTTGTCTCTTTTGCCAATTCTTCACTTCTTAAAAAAATCCCCTAAATCGTTTACCTTCTCATAGGACGTTTCACTAGAACTAGATGATTGTGCTTGTTCATATGAGATTGAAGTTGATTTATCTAAAAATTATGATTTGTTTCAAATTAACGCGCGTGTGTGAAAATGTACCGAACCGAAATAAACATATTTTAGATGTTTTTTTCTGGTTTATAATATGGCTTTTCTTGTTAAAGATCTAATCATTGGTCCATATCAAGATTTGAATGTTGGATCGAAAACATTTATTCATATAATTAAAATAAATTATTTCCTAACTGATCCTAGCTAAAAATAAATCGTCATCCTAACGCAGGCGGATGAAACCCAAACATTTTTGTAAAAAATAAGCCACGTACACACTCTTATTCCCAATGACTATATACTTAGTTAATTTAAAAATTAAATAACAGCGCAACGTGAAATTCTACAGTTGAACTATAATTTAACGAATAATCTTATCGGAACGTAAGTTTACTTAGCGAGAATAGAATCAGTTTTGATGATTCTTTAATTATATTTTAATTTTAACTATCATCTGAAAAAGTTTTATTTAAAAATATTTTCAATTCATCAAAGAATAAAATAAGCTTTGATGAATACATTGAGAACAATCGATCAAAGGTCTTCATGCCTGCACCACTTCGCGTTTCATGAACTTTAAAAATTAATACAAACATGATGCACATCTGTTTTAAGATAAGCGTTAACCACTTAAACGCCAGCAACTCACCGGTGCGTCATATGTTATATTTTTATAACAAGTAAACGACTTATTTACAAATTATATTTGTTTAATTATTAAAAATTATTGTACTAGAATCATTACTCAGTAAACCATGTTTTTATATTTATTTTTAGAAAGAGATGCTGGCGTTTAAAGGGTTACATAATAGAAAGCGTCTATTCACAAATTCAGACAAAAATTGACGCTCCATTCTCAACGTTCGCAGCATTTTAGTCTTTAAAATCGGGTAGAAATACTGCGATTTTAGTGTAAAAAAAAACAGTATTTTATACTGAAGCGCCGTTCCATTTCTAAACTAATTACCGGAAGTTCTGGCTTATGTCTTCAATTAAAAATAATTTATATAAACTATATTATTACATTAAAAATAATTTTATGTGGCTCATGGAATTATAAAGGTTAAGTAAAAACGGTAGATTTTTCGTAAATAATGTCGAAATTTTAATTATAAAATGAAAATCGTAAAGCAGAAAGAGCGTCCCGGCTCCGAACCCATTACCGAAACGGCATTTCAGAGAATTTTGTCTTTTTTTAATTAAAAATATTTACGCTATAATTTTTACGTTATAAAAGATAACGCACTTTTTCGTTGTTTAAACTGCGTTAGTCTACAATAAGTTATGTATTAAAAGCGTGAATTGCGATCGAGAGGAAATTTTAGCGTCATATCGCTAGTCCATGTCCTTGAAATTCCATCAGTCACACTATAATGGAATTTCAATTTCAATAATGTTTTATCGGATTTTCTGAAATTTAATTGCGTCTATGAATCATGACTCCGGGTGACAAAAGACAAAATGATTCAGTTTTAATTCTAAAAATAACTGCATATTTCTTGTAAACAATGTTGAAATGTTAGGCAAAACCTAGACGTTCCAGCTTACATATTGCTCGATTTAATAATATTTTGCAGTTAGATTTTCAAGTTTATTTTTTTGGTTAAAGTGAACCGTGTTAGGCAATAAACTTGTAAGAAAAGTATTTATTGCGCCCGAAAGGAAATTTTAGCGTCATATCGCAGTCTATGATGTATCATTCTAGCGGCTCACTCAAATTGTATTGTTTGTCTGCACACTCGTAAAACAAAAATAGACAATTCATTTTTATGATTGCGTTGGTTTATGAGGATTCCGGGTAGTTAAAAATAGATTTCTAGTCCAAAATGAAAATAATAAAACGCAATATTTTAAACCGTTTTATATAGACTTAAGAATATTTTACAAATAAACTGATAGTTTATTCAAAGTAGTTTTAAGGTTTCACATCTTAAAAAAAGTATTTGTTATAAAAACTTAGAGGCGTATTCAGCCGCGCAGTGATAAATTTCTGGGCATTCTAATTAAGAAGACAACGATATTTTACTTGATAAAAAATATGATGGTTTTTTTTACAGCACAGAATGTAATCTTATGATTTTAATCGCACTATTATTTTAAAAGTGTAGATATGTATTTTTTTTTATTTAATACATATGTACTTATAAAGGCTACTTTAATTATAAGATTAAGAAAATATTAAGGTTTATTTAGCTGCGCAGCAGTGGCGTAGCTAGGGTATATGCCGCCCAGGGCAATCCTTAAAATTGCTGCCCCCCCATACATTTTTTACAGGGTCATAAAATCAGCATTTCTTAGAATAATAATTGCTTCAAGCTCTTGCTATTCGTAGATTTACATAAATTTTAGTTTATTCAGGGTTAAGAACCACATTAGACGATTCCATCGCGAATATGCCGCCCCCAAGCAAGTGCCGCCCGGGGCGGCCCTCCCCCTCCGCCCCACCATAGCTACGCCACTGCTGCGCAGCAAAAACTTTCTTAAGAATAGGTTACGAGCGTAAAATTATTCTGCACTTTTCATTTTCTTCACTCTTTTACAGCTTAGGTTGTAAAAATAAAGTATTTATTACCTGTTGCATATTTAGATCTACGTAACAAATCAAAAGTCTAACGGCTTTAAGATGGTGTTGGTCGCGACTCTGGCAACTATGACGAATGAAAGTCTCTGGCTCATGTTTTTCGGGATTCAATTTATTTTGATAATGGATTGATTATCAAAATAAAATGTTTCATATGAAAAATTATAGATTATTAAGAAAATAAATACGATATTCAACTCGAGATATCTGTGACTAATTTAACTGCTATACAATTGATTCATATATTAAAATCTGACACGACATATTGTATCATATATACATTATGTAGATATGATTGTGTTTAGCAAGAAGAGAACTAAACAAAAGTATCCATATAAGTTTCACACATTTTTCGTCTCATTAGTCATCCCGTTTCAATTTATGGCGACAATAAAAAGACAATCGCTGATGCATTGCTTATTAAAAAACTTAGATATAAAACAGTCAATTCACTACGCGATTAGTAATGTGACATTTGCTACTTGTGTTAAATAAATAAACACAAACAGCGATAAACTGCATGTGAATGTTCAAGTACCACATTGCGAATGTCCATATTGGAAATTGTGACGTGGGAAGACGCCTATGCGTCAATTACTATAATAAAATAATATCTTTAAGTAAAATATTATAAAATAGTTATAAGCTCAGATACCTCTCTCTTTGTTCTTAGAATCTGATATCAGATGCTTAAATATCAACAGAAATATCTTCAGTTATTAAGAAAATGATACGTACTTGTATGACTACTAGTTCATTAACTTTTATTGTGATAATCAATAAAAAGTGTCAGCACAATTACTCAACTAGATCAAAGCAATAAAAATGAACGAGGCAATTATAGTTTTTTTATGATCACCTAAATTAGTATGCTTATCTAATACATGTACATATATTAAAATATATCAACGATGAGTTAGCCACCAACATATTCGATTAATAACTAACTTTCCTTAAACCTTCGAATAAATATTTTATATTACAGCTTACCTGTTTTTGCTGATGATATACCGAAATTGCACATTTTCTAATGTATGTATGTCAGGTTCAAGAAATAAATTTAATTGACAGAGCAGAAATATTCTTACATATGTATATGTGGGTGTTTATGGTTGTCGGTGAAAGTTCTTAGCATAATGGGATGATTCCATATTTGTAAAACCACCTGTCATTTTGCGCATTAAGTCTTTTTAATTAAGACACAACTCGATGATACGCAAAAAATAATCTGCTTCACATGCAGATTTGCTCCGCTATTTTTTTTTCTCTTCTCGTAAATGTTTCATTTGCTCATTTTAATACAATTCTGGCGTACAGTACAAATATTTACACGGACTGTATGTACTACTGTTTGCTCTGCAGCCACACCATACGCATGCTATTTCAATAAGTTCCGTTTGCTTAGCAAATGTTAGCAACGTATTTTGTTTAAAAATAAAATGCTAAAATCGCATCCATCAAACGCTTGTGAGTTTCAGTGAATTTTTTTACTTATTCGGTCATACTGTTATACCAGAATCACAAATTTAGATTATCATCATCGTCATTAGCCAGATGATTGAGATAACCAAGTACAAAGTACATCAAATTTTGGAAAGCTGATTTATTATTTTTGTGGAATTGTTAGAGTTGTTTCAATGCTAATAATATATAAGTAAAGATCACCTAAGGGGTTCATATGTAGGATTGAAAAACTCTATATTATATTTTGTTCATTAAGCTTAATCTGAAATAAATCAAAAACAAAAATGCCATTTTCGATCTGTTTGCAATTGGATTAAACTGCAATGTTATTAGCTCCTTGCATTTATTTGCTATGTACATGATGTTGACATCATAGAAGAGTTCAAATGTGGTGAAGCTTTTTTGAAAACTATTATATTTATAATACATAAGCCATCTACATTTTGGAAATGGAAAACTTAACTGCAAAGATGCATTCTCTTTGCTCTGGGAACTTAGAAATACATTGCACCTACATTGCACCTACATTGCACCTACATTGCACCACCAACAAATACTCTTTCAGCGATCAAGTCTATTATGAACTTTGTCAACATTATATGAAGCATCTCTCTGAATCACCGTATTTTAAAAAATATTTCACCAATAAATGATTCCTATATCACATAGAAATATTTTGACTTTTAAGAGGACAAGTTTTGAAATTAAGGACACAAGCTCCACGTTTTTTAAAAGAAAGATAAAATCGACTCTTGTAACATTTTCAAAGAAAGATTTTGTAAATGGGATGACACATTTGGCAAAAATTTATTGTCAGTCTTTCAATTCAAAGTCGTGAAATCCGCATATAGATGCAAATGATTTCATGCTTTTCTTTGGGTTAAGAACATCTGCACTAGATTTTTAAATGAAGAGCATTACCATAAAACGATAAAAAAATATGTATATTCAGTAAAAGAATATTTTTTTTATCAAACATTTCCTAAGAGGTCGCTAGCTATTTTCAATAAAAGTGTGAATATATTTTCAATTTAAAAACATATTCAAATGCTTTCTAGCTAGACCATATTCGATGGTGGTGGTCTAAAAGTCTTGGATTGTACTGAGTCGTCTGTGTCGATTTGGCGTGAGCTCCACTGGTAGTGAGCTCAGGACTAAAGACTCGCACATTTCGAATCGAGTTTTTAATTTACAGTAATACTTTTACATTTTGTTACCAAAGCTTTCATGGTTATACATATTATTTATTGCCTTAAAAAGGTTTCATTCTCTCCATTTTACTTTAAAAAAGACCGCAAATTTAGTAAATAAATGTATTTAAAGATAATTAAAATACCTTGATTGTTGTTCTTCTAACGATCAACTCACTGATATTTATGTCTCGCACGTCTTTAAGATGTTACACTTATGATTTTTTCATATTCGTTGATATTAAATTGTATTTTTCATGTTTTCTGGTTTATAGACACAAGAAGTCTCTTCTTGTGCTTATTTTGCCGATTTAAAATCTAAAAATTTTAGTAATTAAATTTATTTTACATATTTATTATATATTATTCAGCTTTCGTGATTTTTTTATATCAATTAAGCTCTCAATATTTAAAAAAAATATATAAAATATTTTCTGTTATATTAATTTATTTCGTACTCTTAAATAACTTGGTATTATTTTCTATTGAAATCATTTACAATAAATCAAACTAAAAAACTATTTAGTTATATGTGTAAATAAATAACTATCTCGGGTACCTCAAAACAGTGAAAGATTGACCACCGTACGTGTACGGCGGTACCACTCAAAGGGTTAATTAATTTACTTGATCAAAACAGGGAATTGTTTAATGTGCGAACTTTTATTTAGGAAACTCTCAAAAAAGATTTCTTTCAAAAGTCTAACTTTGTGTTTTATACTTAAAAATCTAAATATTACATTGATATTAATGTTGTATTTTCAAAAGGAAGCTTGTTTTATTCAGCGTTAGGAATTCACAGAACAGCCTTTAAAATATCGTTAGTTTTTATTAGGCAATTATTCTAGTTGTTATGAAATCTCATGTCTTAAACATATATTATTATTTCTTAAAATTATGATATCAGTTAAATTGAAGTACATTTAAAGAAAAATACTGTATACTGTATATACGACGAATAAAAAATTTCAATTCTATGAAATCTATATTTTTATCAATATAACATAAAAAAAACATAAGCTCTTAGATGCACCATTATAAAAAAATGTGACAAAATTGGCCTTTTAATAATATATCGTAAAATCAGATTCTTATCAAATTATCAAGGAAATGAGTCCACACAGTAAACATATTATACGTGTTATCTTTCCAGTTATGTTTTTTACATTTTAGTCACAGTTCAAATAATAAAATGTAATGTATATGATATCAGGTGTTGACGGCAAACATTGGAACTTTGTTGGATTTGTACGGCGTAGAAAGAGGTCTGGACCATTACAAATCAACGTCAGAATTAGATTTTGCAAGCTTCAAATATTACTTATACACTGAAGTATTTTCTGCCATTCCTGATACTTTTAATTTCACATCGCTGAGGAATTATGAAGAAAAAATTGAAGAGGTTTGTAGGAAAATGATGCATAAGAAAAAAATCAATTTTATTTTTTATATTATTTATTTTAAAGGTTTGCTGGTTGATATGCAGAAAACTATATTCTCAAAGACAAAAACCAATATTCTCCGACACGTCTGTGTATCAAATATTCAGAATTTTTTGCCTCCTTGCTGATTTGATTCCAGATGAATTGAACACACAAAACTTCCAGGTATAGCTCATTATTTCTTCACACTTCAAGAAGCCTGAAAACGATAACAATAATAATTATTGTAGGTGTTGCTGGAACCGACTGAAGCAGGAGTAGTAGCTGAGCAATTAGTCAACTCTTTAGGATTAACGTGGGATCAAGTTGACTGGGATAATTTTACGAATTCGATAGGACCAATTAGATTTAGTACTTTCATTGCCATATTGGAGAGCAAATGTCGAGGATTGGGAATCGTGGAACAGGTTTCAATAGTGGAAGCAATTGAGGAAATATATCAAATATTCATCAAAGACGTTATAAAAAAGGTAAACACACTTTTATTACGCGTATAACTTAGTTTATGTATTAAAATAATCTATAGTGATATTTTATAGGGATTTTTATTGAAGAAAGGTTATTTACTCCCAACGCTGAGGGAGTATTGGTTTGTTCTGCAACCGTGCGAATTAAATTATTACAAATCACCAAGCGAAAAGTATCTATGTGGAAGCATATCATTAACGCCAAATTCTTTAGTAGAAGTGTGTCAAACTTCTGCTAAACCACAGAAATTCTTGTTAACAACCACTGAAAGATCGTTTGAATTGGCGACACAAGATCATAAGTATGTTAAATTAATAATAATAATAATATTACTTTATTTGTTTTAATTTATATTATTATTTAGGAGTCGACTTCAATGGACATCTGCTTTACAATTAGCCATAGAGCATTCTAAAGGAAAGCATGGGTATCAAAGAGAGCAAAAGAATAGACGTTTAGATGATGTGAAGAGACGTAATGTAAATGCAAAAGAAGCTCAAAAAACAAAAATATTGCTAGTGGAAGAAAAAAAAGCTCGCCTTGCTGCTGAAAATCAAGCTCAAGAGTATGCTGCTTTAGCTGAAGAAGAGAATAAACGTTTATTAGCAATGAAGACTACTCAAACGGAACTTGAACGTCTATTGGCTGAAGAAACGCAAGCTAAAAGAGATGAAGAAATAGTCAGAGCTTTGCAGGCTAGGTATAAATTGACAAATATATATTATGAAGTATTTATATACAACGAGCATTGCTTTACTTTTACTTTACAGAGTTTTAGCAGAAGAATGGGATAAAAGAGAAGAATTAGAGCGCCTTCAAGAAGAACAAAGACATCTACTAACTTCTGAAACTTTGAAGAGAAAACAATTTGAAGAATTGCAGAAGATCAAAGAGATTCAATTAAAAGGTTTTATTAAGGTTATATTATTTGTCTAATTTATAAAAAAATAATGCATCCATTTATAATTATACAGAGGCTGAAGATCGCTTAAAACAGTTGGAATCTGATAGACAGAAGCTGGATGAAGAACTAAGAATAGCTAGAAATAAAGTCAGACACAGTGAAGAATCGCAGCAGATTTTAGAAGAACAACTTATTGTTAGCGCTTTTACATTTTCTATATATACATAAGAGTATCTTTATATATTTTAAATTTAATTCCTAGGTTATGTATCCGACTCAAAAAGAAGGTGATAAAATAAGAAGAGCAGTATCATTTATGCCATCTTCTGGCGACAAAACGGCTCCAATATTGCAAGCAAGAGCTGCTACTCTAAGAAAGCATTCCAAGAAAGAGAACGGAAGTCCGAGAAGCTTAGATTTTAATTTATCGAATACGTAGTCTTTTTATACGAATGTGTGATTAATTAAAATTTACCTGTATATTTAATTTTACTAGAAATTATTTTTATCGTTTGTGCTTTTTCTGTATTATAATTTATTTTTAAGTTTCAATATTGCATTATAATTAAAATATATTTCAAAATTTATAACTTTTATTTATAAATAATTTTAATATCTTCATACTACTTCTTTTTTTTAGGTTTAACAATATTTTTCTTGGGTTTCTAAAATATATATTTATAATTAGCATATTCATATGACTATTTATTAGTATCTAAAGTCAAATTAATATTATATTCTTACCGACGTCTTTCCCTTCTTCTTCTTTCCAGCCATTCGCTTCAACTATTAAAATATAATAATATTATTAAAACATCAATAAACATATGCTACATCATATAAATGCTTTTACCCTTTTCTTTTCAGCTCTAGCACTCAAAACTCTCCTCCAAGCTCTTTGCAAAACCCTAGCAGCATGTTCTTCAATGAAAACTTTAACTTTCGATAATACTTCCCTTCTATAATCTTCATCTTTTTCAGCCATCAGTGGAATATACATTTTTTCTTGTTCTTCAAACTCCATCTAATAAAAAAATAAACAATTCAATCACATAATATACTCTTCATGAACAATAATATACCTGTAAATTTTCTAATTCTGCCTTTTCTTCTTCATAACATTTTGTGATTTCATCAAGATATGTCTGCTTTTCGCCAACGACATCATCATATTTTTCTAGCCAATAACGCAACTCCTTTCCAACTTCAATTCTAATAAAATAAAACAATACAATTATTTTATAGCAATGATACAGATGGCAGTATAATATAATATTTTATCAATACCTTTTGCTTCTCAAGTCGTTTTCAATTTCCATATGCTTTTTCAATAGTGATTCATACTCTTTAATGCTCTCTTCAATTTTGGTTTCTAAAAACTCGCATTTAACTTTGTGATCGTTAGACGCTTCTTCCATTTCGCTTTCAATGTCTAATCTATTAATCATACATACATATTTAATAATAACCATTTAAATATATTACACTTGAAATATCTCAATACATTTTATCTGCAATTGCTGATTTGCATTCTCTAGTCAGTATATCTAGATCATCCTGGTGTTTCTTTATCGAATCTTCCTTCACCTTTAACATTACTTCAAACGTATCTCTCTCCTGCTGCAGTTTTTCGGAAGCATCTGAAGCAATATGTAGCATTAAAACAAATTCAATATTTGCATTACGAATGAAATCTAACCAGCAATTCTAGCTCTCAGAGCTTTGTTCGTTCTCATCAGGTTCCTCAAAAGAAGCTCCTTTTTTAGTTTTTCAGCAGCACTGTTAGTCAATCTTTCGACTATTTTGTCTTTCAACTTCAGCAGAGTTTGATGATATGTAAGTAACTCATAAGAAGCGTCTCCTTCCTTAAATAAACAAATAATTTATAAGAATATATAATAAGACGCTTAGTAATAATCTAACGTAGTAGGTACTTGAACCAATAAATATTAATTTGCAAAAAAATTTTCCACGAGAATGGTTAACATGGAGTTATTAAAAGAAACTCGACTGTCTACCATCTAAATAATATAAATTTAAGCAATTAGCTAAAGATGGATTTTCACTAAGAAATAAATCTTGGAAAAAGCTGTACGATATTTTGCCATTTCACGAAAATAGTGCTGATCATAAAAAAACATTATTTAAATTGAAAACTTCTTTTGGACATAGTATTTTGGGGGTTGAGTCGTTGTTGACGGAGCTGATAATCACGTCGGGTTTTCACCAGTTTGGGGGTCGAGTCGTTGGTGACGGAGCTCGTCATGATCAGAAGGTTGCGTGTTCAAATCACGTCGGGGTCACCAGTTTGGGGGTTGAGTCGTTGTTAATGAGAGGACAAACACATTATTTGTCGTGGCATTCTCAAAATGAGTTTATTAGTCTATGTGCTAAAAAAGAACTTCAAACTATTCTAGAACAAAAAAAGAAGCGATTTATTATGGAATAATAGTAGATGCAACCCTAGATATTTTACCCAATGAACAAAATGTTTTAATTCTCAGATATATAATACAAAATCAAGATTCAAGTTAACGAGCGTTTCATAGAGTTGATGAATTAAAAAAACTGGGGAAAAAATAATAGTAAAAATTCTTGAACCTCTGGAAAAAAATAATATACGATACTGGCCCGAATATGCATGGCGAAATAAACGGTTTTAAGTCTCGAATTTTCTAGAAGAACAAAGGTGCCATATTTTCTCCCTGCGGTGCACTTTCTTTAAATCGAGTAGGAGCCAATGCCTCGAAAATCAACCAAGTTATGATAACAAGCTTTTATTATTTGATCTCTCACAGCCCTGCACGTTGGGAAGTGTTGAAAAATATGTACCATCATAACTAAAAGTTTAAGTATTAAATGTTTTTTTCAGAGATATGGCTATAAAATTAACTCCATCAGCTCTAAATACAACGAAAGCTCTTAAAAAATATTTCGGTTGTTTTCGCACAAAATTTCGGCAAATATTAATAACATATTATTAATATATATTAAATATTATACATTATCATATTACATTTTACAAAGTGAAGGAATATTCCTCGATTTTGAAATCGCTCTTATTAAAGATCTAGAGCGAGAGAGATGCAGCATTTACGCGACTCTTAAAAAAATTTTTTTTCAAGAGGCAAAATTAGTTTCTGATATTTTAGGAGAACAAACAGTCACAAAAAATAGAAGAAAAGTTGTTGAAAGTGAACAACATTTTATAATTTTCCAGTTTTAGATTGTATTATTGGTGATTTGAAGCAGCAAATAAAATAAACGAGTTGTTTTCAGCAATTTTCGATATACAAAATTTAGACATTAACCAAATTTCAACGAAAAGAGCAACATTGATCAATCTTTTTGACAAAGAATTGTCGGACGATTTAATAGAATATCTTTTTTATTTAAAAAATAATCATGAAACAGTTTTCGACGCTGAAAAATATCTGTTAAAAATTAAAAATTTTATTTTCGAGAAAGAATTGCAAAGTGTATTGCCCTAAAATTATTTTGCATAATTCCTGTCACTGTTTCGACAGCAGAAAGATCTTTCAGTAGATTAGAGAATTCGCTGAAAACGTAGCAAAGTAATTCAACGACACAAGAACGACTCAATAACTCATCGATCTTGTGCATTGAAAATTATTTAGCCAAGAAAATAGATTTTAGTGAAGTGATTTTAGAAAGTCAAGAAAATGTATTTTTAAATAATTTACAAGCACGTATGTATGTAATGTATGAGTATGTAAATAAAAATGTAAAAAAATGTAAATAAAAATAGTAATAATTATGTAAATAAAAATATAAACAATTGTGTAAATAAAAATGTAGAAAAATAGTAAATAATCATATTAATTGTATTTAGTCCTTGATGTTATGTAAATTTAATTGTTTTTAAAAATTAAACTGATTTTTTTCATTTTATTTAAATTGAAAATGTATATATCATCCAATTTTTCTCAAATGATTATTATAAAAAAAATGATTTAGTGGTTTCTCTTTCGCACCGGTTCACACGGAAACGTTTGTTTTTATTTTTAATATTATTATAGGTATAATTATGTTTAAATTGGTTCTATTTTTAGTTTAAATAAGGATATTTCCTTATTTAATATATAACTATTTAGTTTAAAAAAAACGGCATTTAGTTTAAAAAAAAACGGCAACAACGTAACATATAAATATTTTATTTATTATATTGACCTTAAATCGTCAATGAATAAAAGCGGTTGCTGCTGATATATCACATTACACAGGAACGTACGTCAAATACTTCAGCAAATCAATTAGAATAAATGGTTAGCCTATTTTTTACAATAACTATTACTATTAATACTACAGCTATATCCGGGGTGTAACAAAAAATTCGTGACTTATAAAACGCTAATCTCTATTAAAAAACATGATTACCGTATTTTAGGTATATGATGTAATATACAATAATTTGAATAACACACATACGATTTAAAAGGGTCGAAAAAATATGATAAAAAATCAAATTGTTAGTGTTTTCAGTAATAAAAATAATGTAAAGTAAGTATATAATAAAAAATGGTCAGTAGTTTTCATAACCTAACAATGCTCGCTAACGCAAGCGCACATAAAAATAAAGTTTAATTTCCAGATCCCCGAATTGTGTATATTACCTACCTAAGTATATATAGTCAAGGATATTAAAAAATCATTCTATAATTCATTTTGTTTCCTAGCATAAAAATATATTATTATAAATTGGTGTATAAAAAACTAACTAGAAAAATAGATAAAAACCACTTTCAGCTATCGTTAACAAATGGGGTAAATGGCAATAGTCCTCTTTGCGCAAGGTCTACTAATGCATTGCTTACTGCGCATCCTTTTCACAAAGAATGATAGTTTTTTCCAGGGCTGTGGAGTCGTTAAAAAAAAACACGACTCCGACTCCGACTCCGATTCCGATATTTACCAACAACACGACCCCACTCCGACTCCGACTCCGACTTCGACTCCGACTCAAAAAAGTTTAATTTTATCAGGTATTTTTGGTGTTTTTCTACACGTTTAATATTCATGCGCTATACACATTCATTATTACGCAATTAAAAATTCATAAATTTCATAATTTAAAAAATGCTCGGAGTCGCTCATTTTTCACGACTCCGACTCCGACTCCAACTCTGGCCAAAACACCACGACTCCACGACTCCAACTCCGACTCCGACTCCGACTCCACAGCCCTGGTTTTTTCGGTACTTATAGGCGATTAAGACTGATTAAGATCTCGGGACAGATGCGCAAATAGTTGGTCCGTAAAATTTTAACAATCATAAACGCAATAGTTTCATCTCGAGCTCTCTATTTCATTGCTAGGCATTACTTTCAAGACGAGCTAGTATAACTTTTTATTCGTTCGAAGTTAGAAAGACTTCTAAGTTAATGCAAGTGATTGGAGTCTCTGCAAAGTATTGCATCGGCCACCACTAGGGTTCGAAATTATTAGTAGGTTTTATCTATTCGATTATTGAATAAAAAATATATGAAGTATTCGAATATCCGTACATATCCGTAATTTTTTTATTTACTAATTTATTTTATTAATTAGTCACAAAATTCAGTTTTTCGCTTGTAAGATATTATTTAATTAAAAAAAAATTATTATCGTTAAACTTTTTATTTCACAAAATATGCATAACACAATGCTGCGCAAATTACTGATCAGTGAGGGCGTCGAAAAGAAAATTTTATTTTACATACTTTTTGAGCAGGGACGTAATTTTAGCTTTTTCAAATCACCAGAATTAGATTCATCTACGATTAAATTAATTCAGCAAAGTTGATGGAACATTTTAAATACATAATTTTATCGAGTTTATAGTAGATACTAAATACAATAGGTAAAAATGTTTGGAACGAATTAGATTGGATCCGTATAAGCGTTTGTTTTTTGCGGATTTGTATATAAATTAAATCACTAGAAATAATTTAAACGCGATCAAATTATTGAAAACAAATATAAAAACGAAACACGGACTTCACAAAATTTGCAACACGCACCTGTTTTTCAGATAAGCGTGAAAAGATAATAAAGAGTAGGTCTTTCCTTCATTTTGCTTCGTTCAACGTACGATTTCTGCGAATTTCGGTCATAGTAGATACGGCTTACAAACATTATGTTCACAAATGATTTTCAGGCATAAAAGCAATTTTTTGTTGCGAAGGAGCATCTCTTTTTCTCAGATTTCCAAAGAAGATTTTGGCGCGAAAGGACTATGTATTTTGGAGCGACATTAGTCGCTCGGGTATATTAACCCTTTGGACGCGATAGTCGATTACAGTCGCTCAATTGATTTTTTTATCTCTTTACGCAAAAATCAGTAAAAAAAATGTTTTTAAGAAAAAAATTTTTTTTGTGAATAAACATAAAATATCATTTTAAATAATTAAAAATTAAGAAATCAGAACATTTAAACACAGAACCAAAGTAAAATTTGAATTAAAAAAAAAAAAAAATTATATTTATTTTTGATTAACGCGTCCAAAGGGTTAAATATGAAAGTCTAAGAATAAATAGTTCTATACGAAAAAACAATTCGATTATTTGATATAACATATTAGGCAGTAAATGTGTGGCAGCAATTGATATTAAATTTTTAGATTTCATCTACGCGAAGTAATTCTTACTATTTTTTCTTCATAATAAACATTATTTTTAAAAGGCGCTCCATCGCTACCCTATACCATATTGCAAATATGTGCACATTAAATTATTCATTCTCTGTTATGGAGAAAAATAGTATTTATCAGAGCAAATATTAAATACAAATCGAGCGAAAAAGTGCAAAAAATATCATACACGTTCTCCAAAAGTTGAATAGCGTTTTGGAAGGTTTCATTATCAAAACAAGTTTTATATATACCGTCTAGAAGCCAGCTGGACAGGCTCGGATTCATTTATTCAACCACTGATACCATTAAGGATAAGTCGTATCCGAGCTGTGTAAAACTTCGCGTATTCTAAGCGGACATCTTCAAAGATGAAGACTACATTTTACTTGAGTTTTCTGCTCGTGATATCTTGGTCCAGAATCCTGGGCAAAACGATAAAGGACGCTTACGAAGAAGATAGAGAGACTATGGTCAGCCGTAGGGGTGGAAGACTGCTTCTACCCATCTTCTCCCTGATGCGACAATCTCCGGCCTTCAACTACAGGCCTTTAGGTTCCTCGGACGTGTTCGATTTCCTCAGGGACCAATATCCTCAACCAGCAGGTAAATAGTTAAATTTCAAACTTTCGGACACTAATTGAGATTATGAACGAATCGACAATTAACGGGAAAAATTGAATACCAGATTTATCAGTCGAATAAAGCGACGAGATTATCCTCATTTGGTCTTCGACCTATGGTAATTTCGTATATTTATTTAACCGATTCTGATTGTAAAATTGATGTGACTGACTAATCTATTTTTTACTTAACCAAAGCATGTTAAATCATGGAAAAAAATTAATGGTTAAAAATTAACTTATATTAACTGTAGAAACATATAAACATTTTTATCTATCATACATGATAGATAAAAATTTAGTGAAATAAATATTTAAAAATATATTATTATATACTTATCGATTTAATCGTAAAAAATGATGATTTTTTACTTTTGCAGGGCAAAATAAGTTTTTAAAAACACTAAGGACGAATCAGATAACCTATTCTTAGTTTTTGTGATAAATATTTCGGGCGTAGAAAATACTCGTTGGCTTTCTGTTGATGTTGACTTAATTGTAAGAAATGATTTATACAAAAGATCTAGATTCGATGTCCGCTTGCTAGTCGAGTTTAAAATCTGAAACTCTTTTTTAAAGTTATATTTTTTATTTCTCACGGATGGATTTTGGTGGTGCAATAATGAATTGTTTAATTCTTCTTTAATTAACATGTTACCGAGATGACAATCGGCGAAAAAAACCGTCCCCATAATTCTTCACCATGTTTTAAATATACTTTTTTGGAACAACTTGAAAAATAGTTTGCATTGCCAACATGATCCGGTTTTGTAAAAAATGTATCAAATCAATGAGGCTCTTATTTCGTCCTTCTTCAATTTTAGCTTTCAGGGGTTTAAATATTTCGTGCGATAAAATTGTGTTAATTTCAAATATTTTTTTAAAAAGGAAATTAACAATAATTTCAAAAATCAATAAAGTGGCATCTCGGTGACTCAAAGCTTCAATTGCCAGTTTTATAGAAGGAATTACTTCATATATATTTTCCGATACAGGAATGTTGTAAGCACAGACCACGTCACCATCCGATTCCAGCAAGACAACGCTCAGTGCCATACTTAGTGCGAAAAAGCAGGGGTTGGCTTGCGTCGGAGTTTAACACTTTTAGAACAGCCTGCACAGTCACCAGACCAAAATACTTTAGAGCATTTGTATGAAAAATTAAAAAGAAAAGTTGCCCAACACAATTGCAAATCCAAAATTGTGCTGCAATAAAAATTGCAGATGGAATGGAGAAAATTGTCTCCGTCCACCTGTATGTCATCAGTTGACAGTATGGGTGGGTTTACTAAATATTTCAAATAAGTTTAAAATAAACACTTTAAACAACCTTGATAGATTTTTTATTCATATTTTCACGATTTTTTAAGATATAACACATTAATGGAGGTGCCACTATAGTGTTGGTAAAATATGCCGAATATCATCAGATTTTAACTGTAAATTTTTGAAGAACATCAAGAAATGTCTAGCTCTATGGCTTTATAAATGTATGACTTGCACATGTTCAGGCCCGGCCGGTAAAATTTTTCGCTTCGCTTGCGAGTGCACGCTCTTACCTCTCACTAAGTCTCGTCATTTAACACGCGAGCGGGCGAAACGGAAAATATCTTACTGACCGGGCAAGTACATGTTCAAAGACAATGTGTTTATTATTTAGACATTTGAACGGTTTATCCAATTTATCAGCACCGCTGAAAGAATACGATTTCGTCATTGTCGGAGCGGGCTCCGCTGGATGCGTGTTAGCTAGCAGATTGAGTGAGATTGGGAACTGGACTGTTCTTCTGTTGGAGGCAGGCGCCGCTGAAATACCTTCGCTCACTGACGTGCCTGTGATGGCCGCATACTTTCAGGGCACCGAATTCAATTGGGGCTACAAGCAGGAGAAACAGCCGGGAATATGCATGGGTAAGTTTTTCTCCGCGATTATTCTCCTTAACCTTTTTTAACGTCTATTGAACTTTTTAGGTATGAATGACCAGAGATGCATATGGCCTAGGGGCAAGGCCCTAGGAGGCAGCTCGGTCATAAACTACATGCTATATACGCGAGGTAACAAGTTAGACTGGGACAGGATTGCTGCTGCCGGAAATCCCGGATGGTGGGCTAAGATCAGATTTTTTTTAGTGGAGTAAGCAAGCAAGTGTCTTGAAAACTAGTTGATATAGTTAATTTTGAAAATATAGTTAAAGCAATAACAGACAAAGAATTTTTAAGTGAGGAAAACGGCTTGTCACTATTAGAAAATTTTGATTCTGAATCAAAAGAGTTGTCAACTTTTCTAAAAAAAAGAATAATTCAAAACATTTGATAGTTTGCATTAACTTTAAGTTTTTATTCTCTTAAAGCTTATCATTATGTTCGACTGGCTTTAAATTTAACCTGCCTCACCTAATAACCATCGGTAAATGGTATCAGAACTTAAACGGAGATCCAGGGTTTACGTTTGAAGCATTAAAAATAAAATCTCAATTGAAGAATTATAAACTATTTAGTTAGCAATTTAGCTATAGATGAAATTGCGTTTAGAAAACTTACCGAGTGGAATGGAAAACGTTTTCATGGTTACATAGACATGAGTACAGGCATAGATGGCGATTTATTATCAATTGCAAAAGAAGCACTAGTTTTTATGATTGTGTACATAAACAGTAACTGGAAATTACCGTTAGCATATTTTTTATTAGATGGGCACACAAAAGGGTAATTTATTACAATTATGTTTAAAAAAAGTACACAAATGCAATATAGATGTAGTTTCTGTAACATTTGACAGTTGTCATGCTAACTTTTCTATGATTAAAAATTTGAGCTGTAATTACGATATAATGATCTTAAAATTACTTTTCCTCATCCATGTACTCAGAAACACGTAATAGTTTTTTTTAGATCCGTGTCACGTGCTTAAATTAATTAGGAATTGAATGGAATTTTATAATGCAAGTTCATCAATTACAGGAGAAAGAAAACTTGCACTTCCCCAACAAATTAATGCGAAAACACACTAACTTTCACAACCAAAAAATGGAAGTAAAATTAGCTACTCAACTTTTCAGTAATAGTGTAGCAGACGCGTTAAAATTTTGTAAAAATAATTTGCTTAGATAGCTTTAATGATTGTATAGGGATTGTAACATTCACACGTGTAATAAATAATTTATTTGTTATTTTAAATTTAAAAAATATAAAGCAGTTCAACTTTAAGAAACCTCTATGTAAAGCAAATCATTTAGATATATTCAGATTTTTTGAAGACACAATATCTCTTCACCATAATGGCGTAAGAGTAGTTTCTAGTAGAATAAAGATAGGATTTTTAGGATTCTTAATTTGCATAGATAGCACTAAACACTTATATAATAGTTTGGTAGAATAAGAAGGGATATACTATATATTAAAATAATCCAGGACCATACAGAATTTTTTTTTGTAATATCAGATCTCACGGAGGGCATAATAATAATCCAACAGCACAACAATTTAATGCTATTTATAAAAAAAATAATATACTCGTTTAGGGGTATTTGCATTCCGTTAGAAAATATTAGCATATTGTCTCCATCCAACCAGATAGGCGTAGAATACAATGATACTGATGAAAATTTTACTACAAGATTATTTATCTGCGAGTTCTCTCGAAATTGTGGCATACATTGCCGGCTATGTGGTAAAAAGTTTATTTAAAAAAAATGTTTATGAAATTTGCGTAGATTCTCTTTTAGGTTCCAATAATAATAGTTTTATAAATCATAAAAATCAGAGGGCATGTCATCGCCGTCTGATGACGCTAAGAAACTTTGTTTAAAATGTTGCTCACTCAAGTTTTTGGGTTATATTCGAACACAAACTTGCGTCAGAGAAACGTCAACAAATGACATATGTCGTTGGGTTGCAAGTATGCAAATAACTCCCCAGTGCTGCCAGTAAAAAGATTGAATTAAAATATAATTGAGCTGCCTTTACATAAAACACTTTCTAATAATATGACCAGGTACTGTATATCAAAGCTGATTGAGTCTTAAATGCAGTTTTATGCAGGAACCATATTTCAGTACCATGATTATAGCTGTATTCAGCAAGTATATTTATCTATACATGTTCCAGGATTCATGCAAAATGCGATCTAAATGTTTCACTCATCATGCACTTTGTTGGCAATTTAGTACTTTTCATCTCAATTACTTTATTCTTATTTTACAATTTATAGTGGTAATGTTGGCCATATTATTACAAAACAAATGGATGTAATATTTAATATAATTTCAACTTGAATATATAATATTATATTTGTATTTTTTTTGTCAATTTTTTGGCAATAAGATTATTGTTAATTTCAAAGTTTATATTTATAAATGTTATAATATTTTTTTTATTTCACATGATCGTCCTATATTTTTTTCTGACCTTATGCTATTTTTATTTTAACCATTTTATATTTATCCTAATTCTAAATAATATAATTATGACCATTCATAATTTTTATTCTGACCGTTCTATACTTTTATTTGATATTTGATTTTTTTCTACCCCAAAATTGATTTAAATTCTTACCATTTAATTTGTTGTATATTTAGTCCATACAAATAAAAACAAACAACCGAAGAGTAATGCTTAACCACGTGTTTTTGGGTCACCTGATATGCAACTACTTTATGAAGTTTGGTTGTTTTTATGATACCACTGATTGTTATAATAAGACAAGTTAAGTCAAGTCAAATTAGCGCGAGATTATGAGCGCAAAGCGCGAAACAGCTAACATATACTAAAACAGTATAACTATTATGGCGTGTACTACATATGAAATATAACTATGTATTGAATGAAGCGTGGAGAAATTGTCTTATATATAAGTTAAGAAACGTTCTTAAGAAAAAAAATAAGCGGTAGTCGAGTCACTGCCAAGCTGACAAAACAAAGCCGATTATCAACATTAAGACGCGTAGGAAGAAATCATTTATACAGACATTCAATACTATTATTTATGACTACTGATTCATTGTGGCTGATCACCCCCTATGAATAACCGTTGTCGAATCGAATAATACAATACAAGAAATATCGGAAATGGTCGGCCAAAATGTAAGTACGCAAAATAAATTCATTTGTTATTAATAGACTGAAGAACATAACTAAAATTTACGTCCAATTATATAATTAATAAAATAGCAATATACCCCTCTACTGCTAGATAATTCTGTTTTTTTGAGCAAATAAGTCTATCCTTTCAGCGATGTGAAAGATCTATATTTGGATATTCGGTCCAGGGTTGTACAAAAGGGATGGATCTTTCATTCGACTAAATTGATGAAGATCAGATTTATAAAAGGTTTTTCAACTTTAGACTGTATCACTGACTAGAATTTAAACCATTCCCTTGGTAACCTGTTTCGACTCTATCTTAAATTTTATCTATTCTTTAGTAAACAATATTTATTTGTATGACTAGTAACACACATTCGATCCTAAACCAAAAACCATATACTATTATTATTTTAACATTTCACTATGCAAACATTCTAGGTCACATGACGAAGTGATTCCGTATTACATGAAATCTGAAAGAGCTAATTTAAGAGGACTCGAAAGATCTAAATATCATAACAAGAACGGTTTAATGAGCATCGAATACCCTGATTACAGGTGAATTCAAGCAAATATTTATTATAGATTTTGCATATTTACATATACTTTTATTATAAATCATTACAGAACTCCTTATGTGGACGCATTCATCGATGCTGCCGAAGAATTAGGCAACGAAATACTCGACTATAATCTAGGTTTCAAATCTGGCTTTGGATATGTACAAGCTCACACCAAAAATGGAAGAAGGCATAGTGCGGCGAAAGCCTTCCTATATCCCTTCAAAGACAGGCCAAACTTACACATATTGCAGCGCACCAGAGTCACTAAGATCAACATCAACTCTAAGACAAATACTGCAACTTCTGTACAGTATGTGCGAAACAGACTTCGCTATAAAGTCAAGGCGAAAAAAGAAATTATAATATCGGCTGGTGCTTTGTCTTCGCCGCAGCTGTTGATGCTCTCTGGCGTTGGTCCTAAAGAACATCTTGGAGAATTGGGAATAAAACTGATCAAAGACTTGAAGGTTGGACAGACAATGTATGATCATTTAGCGTTTTTAGGTCTCGTTTTTATCACAAACACGTCCGGGATATCCATAAATGAAGATAACGTACTAACTTTGGATAACTTTAATAATTGGAAGTTCAACGGGGGTGGGCCTATGAGCGTCATAGGTGGAGTTGAGGGAATAGGGTATATTAAAACGAAAGCATCTGACGACCAAACTGATCAACCAGACGTTGAGCTGTTATTTGTGGCTGGTGGAATAGTATCTGATAGAAGTGGGGCAATAAGGCAGGGTATGAACATTGATAATCGGTTTTTCAACAATGTGTATGGTGAAGTCCTAGGCAAAGATTTCTGGAGCGTATTTCCTATGCTACTGCATCCAAAGTCTAAAGGTTACATCAAGCTCAAAGACAAGAATCCGTTCCATTGGCCCAAGTTTTATTATGATTACTTCTCAGACGAAACAGATATGAACACAATGGTAGAAGGTATCAAATATATTATCAAATTATCAGAAACTAAGGCTTTCCAAAAGTTCAATTCTACATTGCACAAGAAACCCTTTCCTACATGTTTGCATGAAGAATATGGAACTGATAATTATTGGAAGTGCGCAGTCAGAACTTTGTCTTCCACGTTTCAACATCAAGTATCAACTTGTAGAATGGGACCATCGTCTGATCCTGATGCAGTTGTTGATCATGAATTAAAAGTGCACGGTATAAAAAGACTGAGAGTGGCAGACACCAGTGTCTATCCATGGGCGATAGGTGCTCACACTCATGCTCCAACTGTTATGATTGGAGAAAAATTGGCAGACATACTAAAAGACACTTGGTTGTAGAAGAAACGAGACTGGCATACATTGAAGGTTAATATAATTTATTTTAGAATATAGTTGTGCAAAACCTTAGCAATAGTAATGGATAATAAATACTGTATTAACATCTTAAAATGTTAAAAAATTAATCATATAAAAACATACCTGTTTGTGTTGTAGTCTTAACTGAAATAAAGTATAAGTGGTATATCATATAAGAACGCTTAATATAGTATAAAAAATATATTTAAATACCTGTTCAATCTTTTCTTTTACCAAAGACTGTACGTTTTTGTTAGTATTCATCAACCAAATAACTTTAGATAGTTCTGGATATATTTTTGAACCAGGACTTTTGATATACTACATTGAATACATAAATCATAACATTAAAGCAATAAAATTAAAATAATATGATATAAAAAAATGAATACTGTACCATTTTCATCATAAATTTATTAATCATTTTATATTTAGCTGGAGGGTCGAATTGTTTTGTTTGTAAGCTCTCTATAAAGAATTTTATCTCTAAAAAATCTTCATCTTTAACAAATTCTTTCAATGCAGCAAGATCTTCGTGGTTTATTTGCAATAAAAATATTACAATTTCAGTCTTGTATATTACTTCTGTTATAATTGCTATTATCCTCTCAGATTGTATTTGAATTTGCATGTCAAGTTCGTTAACATCTGAAAAAGCAAAATATAAAAATATAATTGAGGGACGCAAGTATTTCACATCCCATTCATATTTCTCAATTGATTAAAGAGTAAAGTCAGTTTCGATGAACAAATCAATCGAGCATCTTCACACCTGTACGTCTTCATACCACTTCAAAATGATAGCTGTGTATCAGTTCAGGAATCAAACAGACCTTTTATTCTCTCTACTATAACTGCCAAACCAAACATGCT